>NC_056540.1:23960000-24057500 GCF_910596095.1 Thunnus maccoyii
GAGGACGGGGACATACAGGAAGACAAAGGCAGGAATGAGCTTTATGTATTTCCCAGATATAAAACACCTGCTGGCACCAATGTAGTGGTAATCACCAAAGAACTCACTGAAATGATTTACTGCTACATCAACTATGGGAACATGATGCCGGAAATCATTCCAGAGGCTATGAGGAGGAAGGCAGTGGCTGTTCCTCAGGTCGATGCTGCCATGTATGAGGACATACGCAAGAAAGTCTGCTGTTTCCTGGCTCTCATCAACTGGTGGCAGAAAACCCAGGCTGCCAGCCACTCTGACACAGTCATACTGACTTTACAACACCTTGAGTCACTGTCACAGACACAGTCAGCAGAGGTCAACGCAGAGGAGGACCACGTATCTGTGACATCTAGTGCAGCGGCAGCCTCTGAACGTGAGGAGACACAATCTTGATCTTCACAGGAAGTTGCAGCTCTGGCAGAGAGAAAAAAGCTGTCAGTCCTATTCCCTGTGGAGAGGCTGGTTTCTCAGCTGTACATCAAGGCCAAGGTGAACTGGACCGTATCGCAGCCAGAAGTCATCATCCGGCGTCTCTTCCGGAGGATATGGACTGAAGTCGAGGAAGCAGAATTAACAATAACCCCAGAAACATTTGGAAAAACTCAACAAGGCGTGTTCAAAGATCTGATGAAGGAGTGGGGCTGTGCAATGACTGTGCTGGTTTTAATGACTTTAGAGGTGCCAGCCATGGAAGAATTGTAATAAATCTGAAATGGTATGTTTTTTGTGTTAACTCTATTAGATATACTGATTATAAAAAATACTGAACAGTAGATAATAGGTTTGGCTCAGGGAGTATCTTAAGGTATACAGTTTTTTATTTTTGTGTAATATTCCATCTTACATCAAACAGTCTAGCTAGATTTCTAATTCTGTTTTATTTAATTTTAATTTTATTAATTTATTATCTCCATTTTATTGATTTTGTTTATTGTATTCTTCCATTTTCTTAGCTGTGGTGTCTTTTGTCATCTGCTCAAGTGCCACTGCACTTAAAATTCTGTACCGGTTGTTCCTTTAATTTGTCACCAGTCCGTATGTCTGTAAGTCTGTCTGTCTGTCTGTCTGTATGTATGTATGTATATACAGTATGTATGCATGTAAGTCTGTATGTTTACAGTATGTGTGTGTGTATGTATGTATGTATATATATGTGTGTGTGTGTGTACGTTACACCCATAGAGTGGAAACTCATTCGAGGGGTGACATATTTTAGAAAATAATTTATTCTGAAAGAACAAATTAAAACACAGTGTGAGTCGGCTGATCTTCCGTGGCTTTACTGTTTGTACGTTAACTGCCAACTGTAATTAGTTGGAACAATACAATAATGCAAATTCAATATTTCAAAATACAGTAATTATGCATAAAGTAGCTATTTCCATTTAAAATCAATAGGCTAACAGAATCATCAAAAATATACATAAAATAGGCTATTAAAAATTATCAATTCTATATAAGAATTTGGAAAGTGCTTTATCAGTCTATTATCTACAATTATCTACAATTCTTATCATTTCCAGTATGAAACAATTATCTCATTCCCTCATAACTTCACTCAAACAACAGTTATATTAATGATATAATTTCAATTTCAATTCAAATTGCTTTATTGGCATGAACCAAAAACATGTTGCCAAAGCAGTTTACAGAGGATTCATATATTACATATTACATATACATATTAAATACACAGGTGTGTGGTCTATACAGTCAGGTTCTGAACCTGTCCGTACATTAAAGTCTTCACACAGAAGTATTTTACCTTTGGCTTGAAAGTGACATATCTCTCATTCATCCTCTCTATCTACATGTGACGTATTACAACCTACAACCCGTGAGCTGTCTGGTTGCCTTGGCAATGGTAAACAACAGCGCTGCTGATCAGCTGTTCGGGTTCTGGCTCTAACTGTCTACATTGTATAACCGTTATAAACAAACTGAAAATAAACGTTATTAACCGTTATAAACTGGAACTGAAAATAAACGTTATTAACTGTTAGAAGAAAACGAACAAAACAAAGAAAATATAAACCACAAAACACCACAAAAATAAATCTTACACATACATACATATAAGTGGAGTCAGGCAAACCTTACATCTGATACCCTTTGGCGTTTTGACAGGTTTAATTTAAAGTAACCGTAACCGGCAAGCTAGTGCCAACTTGTCCCACCAAGCTAGCGCATATACCACTGATAACCTACAAACTACACACTACAATACATAAAACAGTACAATAACAATGAAAACAAGAATAAAACAATAAAAACAGTACATTAGATAGAAAAACCAAAAAACTGTATACACACTTACATGACATTTACCCACCTGAAAGAACAAATTAAAACACAGTGCGAGTCGGATGATCTTCCGTGGCTTAACGGTTGGTACGTTATCTGCCAACTGAAGAATGCAACAGGCTCATACCTTATATACCCCCAGGTGGTCTCGTGCCTTTTTCACTCCAAATATCAATATGAAATATTAAATAGGGGGGGGGGGCGGTATGTATGTATATATGTGGGTATGTATGTGTGTATGTACAGTAAGTAAGTCTGTATATCTGTATATATGTATGTATGTATGTAAGTCTGTCTGTCTGTCTGTCTGTCTGTCTGTATGTATGTATGTATGCATGTGTACAGTATGTATGTATGTATGTATACATGTATGTAAGAATGTATTTATGTATGTGTATGTGTACAGTATGCATGTATGTACAGTATGTATGTGCACTGGCGTCTGGTCATTGGCTAACTTGTCACCAGAAAGAACTGTGCAAACAAACAAGTGTTATTATTAATTCACAAATCTGTTATAATTTATTATCTATGAATAAAGCATCTTGCTAAATTGCTAAATTGTTAAGATTTTAGTTCACGTTTATTGTTCTTTGACTTGCTGCTTCAGACTGCGTTCTCCCGATTCGTGTCTGCAGCAGGCCTACGGTGGCTAGCGTGGATGAGGGGCTAGCCCCATCCTCACAATGCAATGTGTATGTGTATTGTATGTGGGAAAATATTAATACACATGCTCCATTTCATTTCATTTCATGCATTTCATGTTTCACAGTTGATTGGCTAAGCCTGTCACTCAGTCACTCAGACAGCCAACGAGTTAGACTAGTCACCAGCTAACGTAAATTTGAGAAAATGAACAAAGTGGATTACATACTGGAGCACAGGTTTGAAACCCCAACTTTGGAGGAGAAAGTGGAAATAAAGCACATTGGAGCCCACCAGCCACGGGATGTCACTTTCACTCAAAGTGCTGGTAAAGTTAACCGCGGATTAACGTTGAGTGGTTTTCAAAGAAAAAGTGGCTAATGGTTCGCTTACAGAAGAAGTCACTCTTCTGTTTTCCGTGTCTGCTATTCGTTAGAGATGGTACTTGGTTGAGGACGGGTGAAAGCATTTTAAAACATCTTTCTGAGAGGATTGCAAAACACAAGCGCAGCAGGAGTCATCTGAACAACGCTGTAAAATTGGGACTACTTGGGAGAGTAAACGTTGCTACACAAATTGACACTGCATACAGGTGCTCCATTGAGCAGCACAACAAACAGGCGGAGGAAAACAGGTACGTGCTCAGTCAGATAATAACGTGTATTAAACTCTGTGGAAAATGTGAAACAGCGCTTCGGGGCCACGACAAGTCAGTGGACTCGCTGAATCCGGGAATATTTAGGTGTATTTTTGAGACTATGTGTGAGGGGGATTTGAGGCTTCAGAGGCACTATGATGCTCAGCCCACATTCAAGGGGACATCCAGCACTGTACAAAATGAACTGTTAGACTGTATGTATGAAGTGTACAGGGAGGAGATAGCCAAGCAGGTGGAGGAGAAATCATTTGTCACCATACAGGCAGACAAGACTACTGATGTCTCTTGTAAATCACAGATGGTGGTTGTGCTACGATACATGTTGCCTGACAGAGTGTGTGATAGAGAGGTTTTTGGAGTTTGTTGAAGTTAAAGATAAAACTGGCCTCGGCCTCTATATGTGATTGGCTTCTCCAATCACACATAGTCTCCAATAGCATCAAGGCTGTGTTGGAACCACTGAAGCTGGGAGACAAGCTGATCGCTCAGACTTATGATGGTGCAGCTGTAATGAGTGGGAACGTCCATGGGGTACAGACGCTAATGAAAGAGACATATCCACATGCCCAGTTTGTTCACTGCTATGCCCACCAGCTGAACCTGACCGTGCAGCAACTCTGTTCAGCAAGGATGTGCATCCTGAAGGTGTTTTTTGCAGATTTAACGGCTTTTGCCACCTTCTTCTCTGGCGCTACAAAACGTGTAGCGACTCTAGCAGAGGCAACACAGAGACGCATTCCAAGGCCACCTGCTGTGTGATTGAACTTTGAGAGCAGAACTGTCAATGCAGTTTAGGAGAACCGTGCTGCGCTGCTCCAGTGTATGGAGAACATACACACAATCAGGATAGGATGAGGCCACCATGAGTGAGGCATATGGCCTGTCAAAGAAACTCCAGGACTCCAGGAAACTCCTTTCTGAAGCTGCTGGAATTCTTTTCCTTGCCTATGCCAGAAGTAGATGTTTTATACAACACTCTGCAAAAACGGAGCATCGATGCACCTGGGATTGGCAGTGCCCTCACCTGTTTCAAGGAGAATGTCCAGAATATACAGCTGCAAACTGATGAATTGGCCGCCACCACTCATGATGGAGCAGAGGAGCCAGGCCAACGAGTAACCAACACAGCACCGGTGATGAAGGAGGGATGTGACAGTGATCTCTCAGGTGGGGCAGAGGTTTTCACAGAGTGACCACCTGATCGCTGCAAAGCTGGTTGACAGCTTACTCTTCCCACAGTTTGTCCTGTCATTCCCTACATCTGAGCTTGACTGTGCTGTGAAACTATGGCCTATAGGAAACAAGGAAAAGTTAAAGATTGAACTGACCACTCTGTACCACCACACTGAGCTTCATACTGCCACACACACACACACACACACACACACACACACAAACACAAACACACATACACACTGGTGGAAGAAGTACTCAGATCATATACTTAAAAGTAGCAATGCCACAGTTTCAAAGTACTCCATTATAAGTAAAGTTCCTGCATTCAAAATCCTACTTAAGTAAAAGTAAATAAGTATTATAAGATAAATGTAGATAAAGTATTCATTCTGCAGTAAAATGTCCCCTGTGACATTATTTTATGACATTATAAGATTGTTAATACTGATGCATCAATGTGTATGCAGCATTTTACTGTTGTTTTACTGTAATTACATACTTTATCAGGGTGTATTTAATAGATCAGTCACAGCCAAATTTTGTGCAAAACAAAATTATTGAGAAAATTCAAATCTATTACAGAGAAAATGGAGACAGTTCTGAGACAGTCATTTTAGTTTGTTGTGTTGTGTTTACGTACATACATACATACTGTACAAATACAGACTTACATACATACAGACTTACTTACATACTGTACATACATAGATACATACATACATACATACATACATACAACCACGCCCATATATTCTTTTCCTGTCCGGTTTTGCAGGAATATTGGACTGAACATTTATTGAAATGAAACCATGTGAGAAGTTTAGAGGGAAAAATCACTATTTGGTGGAGCTGTTAATAACTCATAGACATCTGAAATGTTACCCCAGCTACACACTGCTTTCTGTGAGATGTCAAACACCAAAAAGGTTGGAAACCACTGGTTTCATCTTTAACAATATGTTCTATTTTAAAAGCTTGTTATATTATCCATTGTGTCACATCTTCATCTGAAAACAAACTTAAACTGTCAAATAAATATATTGGAGTAGAAAGGACAATATTTCCCTCTGAAATTTAAAGTAAAGTACAAGTACCTCAAAATTCACACTTTTTTAAATTTATTTATTAGTTTATTTTTCAGGGACGATGCAAAAAACATTGTAACAGGTTAAAATAACATGAAACAGATGTGTTGCATATATGATTTATAGCCAAGGTTAATTTGCGACCCCTGTCCCTGGTTAGGCTTTTTTACTTAGAATAGTCATAACATATCACTACCAGAAATACATTAATTAAATAATATAATAAATAATAAATAGTGACATTCTCAATCGCAACAGTATTTACATCACATAATTTACATGTGTTGCATATGTGTGTGAATGTGTATGTTCCCTAATTCATGGCAATGATGTATATATATGCATAGTATTTATAGGTGTATGTGTCCATGTACATACATGCATAATCTATATCAGTGCATGTATGTTTATCTATATGTATCTGTTCCTCTATCTATGTATACATGTCCATGTGCATGTGTGCATGCACATGGACATGATCATAGGTCAATGATCGCAGGTTTGGTTTTGTTTCAGCCAATGTTTCACCTTTTCATTAAATGTTTTCAGATCGGTTTGTATTTTTATTTCTGTTGGTAAGGCAACAGTATAAATATATACACATGACAAGTTACCTTGTAAAAGACAGGACTGAATAAAACAGTACAGGAGATACACCCTTTAATAAATTGTATATCTAATAGAGTTAACACAAAAAACATACCAGATCAGATGTATTGCAAAATGCAAGAAGACTCTTTTTTTGTTTTGAGATGATCAAAAGAATTGATACAAGACAAGACAGAACGTAATACAATGCATGACATTACATGATTAATACAACAAGACAAAACATGCTTCTAATATTTAGAGCTTTGACTGCAAATGATAAGAAAAGTGATATTGAATTTAAACACTTGTATTGAATGTTTTTTATTGAATTGAATTTATTGATTACCCACCCCCTAAATAACCCCCTGCATTCATCTTGAAGGAAAAAAGTAATCCGGGCTCACTTTTTCCCTTCAAGATGAAGGCTAGCCACCCCCCCCTAAAAAACCCCTGCATTCATCTTGAAGGAAAAAAGTAATCCGGGCTCACTTTGTCCCTTCAAGATGAAGGCTAGCCACCCCCCCCCTAAAAAACCCCTGCATTCATCTTGAAGGAAAAAAGTAATCCGGGCTCACTTTTTCCCTTCAAGATGAAGGCTAGCCACCCCCCCCTTAAAAACCCCTGCATTCATCTTGAAGGAAAAAAGTAATCCGGGCTCACTTTTTCCCTTCAAGATGAAGGCTAGCCACCCCCCTAAAGAACCCCCTGCATTCATCTTGAAGGAAAAAGGCAATCCGGGCTCACTTTTTCCCTTCAAGATGAAGGCTACCCATCCCCCCTACATAACCCCAACCCTGTGTGTCCGTCTGAAGGTCCTGGAGAGAGCTCTTCCCATCGCAGAGAAGAACCTGGTGATGGCATTCCCTTTCTTCGTCACAAGGTGCCGGCAGAAAGAGGAAGTCAAGAATTCTTCCATGTCCGGGTCCTCTGAAATCATCAAAATCAACACATACTCTGCACAGCCCCACTCCTTCGCCAAGTCTTTGAACACCGCCTTGTCGAGTTTTTCAAATGTGTCTGGGGTTATTGTTAATTTTACTTCCTCGACTTCGGCCCATATCCTCCGGAAGAGACGCCGGATGATGACCTCTGGCTGTGATACGGTCCACTTCACCTTGGCCTTGTTATAGACTCGAGAAACCAGCCTTTCCACGAGGAATAGGACTGACATCTCTTTTCTCTTCGCAAGTTCCTGTGAAGACCGAGATTGTGTCTCCTCAGTTTCAGAGGTTGCCACGGCAGCAGGTGTCAAAGATTCCTGCTCCTCCTCTGCGTTGACCACTACTGACTGTGTCTGTGACAGTGACTCAGGGTGTTGTAACGCCAGTGTGACTCTGTCGGAGTGGCTGGCAGCCTGGGTTTTCTGCCACCAGTTGATGAGAGCAAGGAAACAGCGGACTTTCTTGCGTATGTCCTCATACATGGCAGCATCAACCTGAGGAACAGCCACCGCCTTCCTCCTCATGGCCTTTGGAATGATTTCCGGCATCATGTTCCCATATTTGATGTAGCAGTAAATCATCTCAGTGAGTTCTTTGGTGATTACCACTACATTGGTGCCAGCAGGTGTTTTATATCTGGGAAATACACAAAGCTCATTCCCGCCTTTGTCTTTTTGTATCTCCCCGTCCTCCTCCGTTAACAGATGGTCGACACTCTTGAAGATGACCTCCATCGACTGGTTGCTTACAGCTTTACACTTGTGATGGAATTTCTTCTTCAGTTGTGTCACCATGCGATGTATCGACGCTTTGGCGACGAGCTTTGCAAAGAAGTTCTTTATAAGGCTGCTCGCTCTTTTCAGAGACACTCTGCCCTTATGTTTGGATGCTCTAATTAAAGTCTTGACCTCACTGGCAATCATTTTAGCAATGTCCTTAGACACAACCTCAATGTCAGAAGAAGTCTCAGACTTCAGCAGCTCATACTCAGAATCTTCTACATCCTGGAAAAGAGGCTCTGTGATGTCATCAACAGCTTTTTCAATGATCTCCTGGACAACTTTAGCTGTTTCAACCACAAATGGGTCTTGCGGTGACTCCTCCTCAGCTTGTGGCTCCTCCTCGTCTTCTTCCTCCAGATCCGGCAAGACAAATGGGTCTTGTGGTGGCTCTTCCTCAGCTTGTGGCTCCTCCTCCTCCTGTGACTGACAGCTGTCACTGTCATCTTCGTCCTCCGGATCCTGCAAGACAAATGGGTCTTGTGGTGGCTCTTCCTCAGATTGTGGCTCCTCCTCCTCCTGTGACTGACAGCTGTCACTGTCGTCTTCGTCCTCCGGATCCTGCAAGACAAATGGGTCTTGTGGTGGCTCTTCCTCAGATTGTGGCTCCTCCTCCTCCTGTGACTGACAGCTGTCATTGTCATCTTTGTCCCAAAGATCCTTAAAAAATAGCTGTGAGCTGGTCGTCATTTGGGAGGAAGACCGGCTCCCTCTCTTCTGACGTGCTCGGGGTGTACACATTTTTATTTTGCCACATCTTTTCACAAACCTTTTCAACATTTTTGAGGTGAGGATAATCATATTGTTCAATCTGCTGGGGCGTGTGACGTGCTGGCTTATTCCAGACTCGGTGGTGTTAGCAGCAGAGAGGGCAGAGCTGACACTCTTTGTGACCTCTTTAGCCAGCAAGTTTGTCAGACGTTCAGAGCTGACACACTTGGGTTGGTCCTCCAAGTCCAGAGCTTCAGCAAAGCTCTGACCCAGTGTGTCGCCCAGTTTTGTCTGAACTTCCTCCTCAGAAATGGTGACACTCCTGTTCTTGAGCGAACCCAAACAGGAGTTTGTCACTGCTTGAATAATTTCAAGCATCAGCTCAGCAAGAAAGATTTTGGTGGCATTGTCAGGAAAACCGCTTTTCAACAGAGTCCACTGGTCCTCTGTCATCCTGTTAACAAAGGTTTGGATTGGCGGGCGAAAAATTTCAACTGTGATCTCCAGCATCTCCTTTGAGCAAGAGTTTCCTGTTCTATTCATGGTGATTGTTATGATGTTTTATCTTCGATGCTTGATGATTGATGCTTAATGCGCTCTGTGTACTGCACTGGGCTCAGTTTTCACGTACTAATGTGAAAAGTTAAACACGTCGAATAGACAGAATTGAGATATATACATGTGGTTCTGGGTCTATGAAGGGTACAGTATTTCACAGGATCAAAAAAGATCAAAGACGGTCAAAGAAGATCAAAAACGGTCAAAGACGGTCAAAGAAGATCAAAGACGGTCAAAGGAACAAAGCCACTGATCTCTATGATGTCACAGATCACAGGAGCCACATTCCATAAACCCCGCCCCAAAGCAGCGATTGTTGCTCAGCAACTGTTGCTAAGCGGCTCCAGCACCCTTTGGCAGATTGTGCTGTAGAATTTAGTGTCTTTTTAAAGTCTGAAATGATTTTCAAAGTTGAAATCAGTTTGATTTGACTTTTTTACTCTCAGTAACAACTGCAGACCAAAAGTAGTGGTTTGGTCTCCCTGACTGATATATTATTATATATGACATCATTAGATTATCAATACTGAAGCATCAGTGTGTAAGCAGCATGTTACTGTTGGAGCTGCTGGAGGTGGAGCTAGTTTGAGCTACTTTATATACAGTTAGCTAGTTCGGTTCAGTGGTTCCCAATCTAGGGGTTGGGCCCCTCCAAGGGGTCACCAGATAAATTTGAGGGGTCGTGAGATGATTAATGGGAGAGAAAAGAAGAAAAAACAAAACTCTGATACACAAATCTGCTTCCAGTGTTTGGACTTTTCTCTAATCTTTGATTTTTGGGGAAATATTGGATAATTTGAACATTTATTGAAATGAAACCATGTAAGAAGTTTAGAGGGAAAAATCACTATTTGGTGGAGTTGGTTACAACTCATAGACGTCTGAAATGTGACCCTGACTACACACTGCTTTTTGTAAGACATTAAAAGCCAAAAAGGTTGGAAACAAAACTTGTTATATTATCCATTGTGTCAAATCTTCATCTGAAAAGTAACTAAAGCTGTCAAATAAATGTAGAAAATAGAAGAGGTGGAAATTATAAAGTAGTATAAAATGGAAATACTCAAGTAAAGTACCTCAAAATTATACTTAAATACATTATTTGATTAAATTCAATTTACTTTCCAACACTGAAATCACAGACTTTCCTATGAAATGCAACAGGAACAATCTGTATCACATGTTGCTTATTGTGACACACACAGAATGTATTCACATTTTTTGGTTTGTGTATTTATTTTATTCTGATGTAAAGTTAACTTTATTTTTGGTATTAGAATTCTGTTTATCCATTTTAAATGGATCAGTTTTGTATTAGCCATCAAACACACACACACACTGGTGGAAGAAGTACTCAGATCATATACTTAAAAGTAGCAATGCCACAGTTTTAAAGTACTCCATTATAAGTAAAGTTCCTGCATTCAAAATCCTACTTAAGTAAAAGTAAATAAGTATTATAAGCTAAATGTAGATAAAGTATTCATTCTGCAGTAAAATGTCCCCTGTGACATTATTTTATGACATTATAAGATTGTTAATACTGTTGCATCAATGTGTATGCAGCATTTTACTGTTGTTTTACTGTAATAACATACTTTATCAGGGTGTATTTAATAAAAAATCATCATAACAACTTCTAGGGCGACATCTGAGTCAGAGAGGAACTTTTCAAAATTGACGAGAATAAAAACTTTCACCCACAATACCATGGGACAGCCACGACTCAACGCACTGGCCATGCTATCCATCGAAAGCCAGCGGATTCAGCAGCTACAGGACCTCAAGGTGATTGAGAAGTTTGCCCAGAGGAAAAAACGCCATGCCGCCTTTCTCTTCAAGTGAGCCCTCAGCTATGGTGAGTGAAAGCTTGTGACAGTAGTAATGTAACTTGTGTAATTGCTCTCCTTCTCTATCTCTCACTCACTCACTCGCTCACACACACACACACACACATGGACACACAAGGAGAGAGAGAGAGAGAGAGAGTGGCAGCAGGTTAGAGAGTCACAGAATGGGATAAACAGGGAGTGTCAGGGCAGGGAAGTTGCTGAGGCAGTTGTAACAATATCTTCGTTATTTAGATGTAATTTAATTTAACTTTAATTGATTTTCAGGAGGCATATTGTTGTTAAATGCATAACTTTATGGGACATGCAGAATTTATGATTTTAGGAGTTTCAGTCTATTGACACCAACAATGGTTTATTCTGTAGTCACTTGTGCTTCATCTGAAACACTATATTGTCTCCTAACAGGTTGAGAAGACGAAGAGGAGACACAGCAAGAGTGTAAGGAGCAGAGTGTAAGCAGAGATGTTTTCAAGCCAAACAGCATTTCCTTTGTCACGTGGACTGTGCAACTCGAGTTGAAATTGGTGAACACTTGTAGCACACCCATCCAATTTTTCTTTTTTTTTGGGGGGGGGGGGGGTACTGCAGTACAAACAGAGAAAACATCTTGAAACTCTGCATCATTTTTGTGGCAGAACATCAAACCACAGTAGAGTAAAGCAGCCAAACAGCACACATTCTGTACCTACTTAAAACCACAAGAGGTCGCTGTCACAGCACACAACAGCCTATTTCTTCTGTTTGCAGGGTCAATTAACTCAACTGAGACCTGAAAAATGGAAGAATCTGCTACTCTGATCACCTACTGTCAAACCACCACTGACCTTGTCAAACCACTGATTCCCTGGTCTTCTGATATTTTGTTTAAATTCTTCTATTTGAAGTTCTTATTCAATTAGCTGTTAAAAGTGTCCTCTGAAAATCAGCAATGTTTCATAAACACAACACAACAAACTAAAATGACTGTCTCAGAACTGTCTCCATTTTCTCTGTAATAGATTTGAATTTTCTCAATAATTTTGTTTTGCACAAAATTTGGCTGTGACTGATCTATTAAATACACCCTTATAAAGTATGTTATTACAGTAAAACAACAGTAAAATGCTGCATACACATTGATGCATCAGTATTAACAATCTTATAATATCATAAAATAATGTCACAGGGGACATTTTACTGCAGAATGAATACTTTAGCTACATTTAGCTTATAATACTTATTTACTTTTACTTAAGTAGGATTTTGAATGCAGGAACTTTACTTATAATGGAGTACTTTGAAACTGTGGCATCGCTACTTTTAAGTATATGATCTGAGTACTTCTTCCACCAGTGTGTGTGTGTGTGTGTGTGTTTGATGGCTAATACAACACTGATCCATTTAAAATGGATAAATAGAATTCTAATACCAAAAATAAAGTTAACTTTACATCAGAATAAAATAAATACACAAACCAAAAAATGTGAATACATTCTGTGTGTGTCACAATAAGCAAAATGTGACACAGATTGTTCCTGTTGCATTTCATAGAAAAGTCTGTGATTTCAGTGTTGGGAAGTAAATTGAATTTAATCAAATAATGTATTTAAGTATAATTTTGAGGTATTTTACTTGAGTATTTCCATTTTATACTACTTTATAATTTCCACCTCTTCTATTTTCTACATTTATTTGACAGCTTTAGTTACTTTTCAGATGAAGATTTGACACAATGGATAATATAACAAGTTTTGTTTCCAACCTTTTTGGCTTTTAATGTCTTACAAAAAGCAGTGTGTAGTCGGGGTCACATTTCAGACGTCTATGAGTTGTAACCAACTCCACCAAATAGTGATTTTTCCCTCTAAACTTCTTACATGGTTTCATTTCAATAAATGTTCAAATTATCCAATATTTCTCCAAAAATCAAAGATTAGAGAAAAGTCCAAACACTGGAAGCAGATTTGTGTATCAGAGTTTTGTTTTTTCTTCTTTTCTCTCCCATTAATCATCTCACGACCCCTCAAATTTATCTGGTGACCCCTTGGAGGGGCCCAACCCCTAGATTGGGAACCACTGAACCAAACTAGCTAACTGTATATAAAGTAGCTCAAACTAGCTCCACCTCCAGCAGCTCCAACAGTAACATGCTGCTTACACACTGATGCTTCAGTATTGATAATCTAATGATGTCATATATAATAATATATCAGTCAGGGAGACCAAACCACTACTTTTGGTCTGCAGTTGTTACTGAGAGTAAAAAAGTCAAATCAAACTGATTTCAACTTTGAAAATCATTTCAGACTTTAAGAAGACACTAAATTCTACAGCACAATCTGCCAAAGGGTGCTGGAGCCGCTTAGCAACAGTTGCTGAGCAACAATCGCTTCTTTGGGGCGGGGTTTATGGAATGTGGCTCCTGTGATCTGTGACATCATAGAGATCAGTGGCTTTGTTCCTTTGACCGTCTTTGATCTTCTTTGACCGTCTTTGACCGTTTTTGATCTTCTCTGATCTTCTCTGATCTTCTTTGATCCTGTGAAATACTGTACCCTTCATAGACCCAGAACCACATGTATATATCTCAATTCTGTCTATTCGACGTGTTTAACTTTTCACATTAGTACGTGAAAACTGAGCCCAGTGCAGTACACAGAGCGTATTAAGCATCAATCATCAAGCATCGAAGATAAAACATCATAACAATCACCATGAATAGAACAGGAAACTCTTGCTCAAAGGAGATGCTGGACATCAGAGTTGAAATTTTTCGCCCGCCAATCCAAACCTTTGTTAACAGGATGACAGAGGACCAGTGGACTCTGCTGAAAAGCGGTTTTCCCGACAATGCCACCAAAATCTTGCTAGCTGAGCTGATGCTTGAAATTATTCAAGCAGTGACAAACTCCTGTTTGGGTTCGCTCAAGAACAGGAGTGTCACCATTTCTGTGGAGGAAGTTCAGATCACACTGGGCGACACACTGGGTCAGAGCTTTGCTGAAGCTCTGGACTTGGAGGACCAACCCAAGTGTGTCAGCTCTGAACGTCTGACAAACTTGCTGGCTAAAGAGGTCACAAAGAGTGTCAGCTCTGCCCTCTCCGCTGATAACACCGCTGAGTCTGGAACCAGCCAGCATGTCACACGCCCCGGCAGATTGAACAACATGATCACTCACACCTCAAAAATGTTGAAAAGGTTTGTGAAAAGATGTGGCAAAATAAAAATGTGCACACTCCGAGCACGTCAGAAGAGAGGGAGCCGGTCTTCCTCCCAAATGACGACCAGCTCAGAGCTATTTTTTCAGGATCTTTGGGACAAAGATGACAATGACAGCTGTCAGTCACAGGAGGAGGAGGAGCCACAATCTGAGGAAGAGCCACCACAAGACCCATTTGTCTTGCAGGATCCGGAGGACGAAGACGACAGTGACAGCTGTCAGTCACAGGAGGAGGAGGAGCCACAAGCTGAGGAAGAGCCACCACAAGACCCATTTGTCTTGCAGGATCCGGAGGACGAAGACGACAGTGACAGCTGTCAGTCACAGGAGGAGGAGGAGCCACAAGCTGAGGAAGAGCCACCACAAGACCCATTTGTCTTGCAGGATCCGGAGGACGAAGATGACAGTGACAGCTGTCAGTCACAGGAGGAGGAGGAGCCACAAGCTGAGGAAGAGCCACCACAAGACCCATTTGTCTTGCCGGATCTGGAGGACGAAGACGAGGAGGAGCCACAAGCTGAGGAGGAGTCACCGCAAGACCCATTTGTGGTTGAAACAGCTAAAGTTGTCCAGGAGATCATTGAAAAAGCTGTTGATGACATCACAGAGCCTCTTTTCCAGGATGTAGAAGATTCTGAGTATGAGCTGCTGAAGTCTGAGACTTCTTCTGACATTGAGGTTGTGTCTAAGGACATTGCTAAAATGATTGCCAGTGAGGTCAAGACTTTAATTAGAGCATCCAAACATAAGGGCAGAGTGTCTCTGAAAAGAGCGAGCAGCCTTATAAAGAACTTCTTTGCAAAGCTCGTTGCCAAAGCGTCGATACATCGCATGGTGACACAACTGAAGAAGAAATTCCATCACAAGTGTAAAGCTGTAAGCAACCAGTCGATGGAGGTCATCTTCAAGGGTGTCGACCATCTGTTAACGGAGGAGGACGGGGAGATACAAAAAGACAAAGACGGGAATGAGCTTTGTGTATTTCCCAGATATAAAACACCTGCTGGCACCAATGTAGTGGTAATCACCAAAGAACTCACTGAGATGATTTACTGCTACATCAAATATGGGAACATGATGCCGGAAATCATTCCAGAGGCCATGAGGAGGAAGGCGGTGGCTGTTCCTCAGGTTGATGCTGCCATGTATGAGGACATACGCAAGAAAGTCCGCTGTTTCCTGGCTCTCATCAACTGGTGGCAGAAAACCCAGGCTGCCAGCCACTCCGACAGAGTCACACTGGCGTTACAACACCCTGAGTCACTGTCACAGACACAGTCAGCAGAGGTCAAGGCAGAGGAGGAGCAGGAATCTTTGACACCTACTGCTGTGGCAACCTCTGAAACTGAGGAGACACAATCTCGGTCTTCACAGGAACTTGCGAAGAGAAAAGAGATGTCAGTCCTATTCCTCGTGGAAAGGCTGGTTTCTCGAGTCTATAACAAGGCCAAGGTGAAGTGGACCGTATCACAGCCAGAGGTCATCATCCGGCGTCTCTTCCGGAGGATATGGGCCGAAGTCGAGGAAGTAAAATTAACAATAACCCCAGACACATTTGAAAAACTCGACAAGGCCGTGTTCAAAGACTTGGCGAAGGAGTGGGGCTGTGCAGAGAATGTGTTGATTTTGATGATTTCAGAGGACCCGGACATGGAAGAATTCTTGACTTCCTCTTTCTGCCGGCACCTTGTGACGAAGAAAGGGAATGCCATCACCAGGTTCTTCTCTGCGATGGGAAGAGCTCTCTCCAGGACCTTCAGACGGACACACAGGGTTGGGGTTATGTAGGGGGGATGGGTAGCCTTCATCTTGAAGGGAAAAAGTGAGCCCGGATTACTTTTTTCCTTCAAGATGAACGCAGGGGGTTCTTTAGGGGGTGGGTAGCCTTCATCTTGAAGGGAAAAAGTGAGCCCAGATTACTATTTTCCTTCAAGATGAATGCAGGGGGTTATTTAGGGGGGTGTGTAGCCTTCAAGTTGAAGGGAAAAAGTGAGCCCGGATTACTTTTTTCCTTCAAGATGAACGCGGGGGGTTCTTTAGGGGGGTGGGTAGCCTTCATCTTGAAGGGAAATAGTGAGCCCAGATTACTTTTTTCCTTCAAGATGAATGCAGGGGGTTATTGAGGGGGGTGTGTAGCCTTCAACTTGAAGGGAAAAAGTGAGCCCGGATTACTTTTTTCCTTCAAGATGAACGCGGGGTGTTCTTTAGGGGGGTGGGTAGCCTTCAACTTGAAGGGAAAAAGTGAGCCCGGATTACTTTTTTCCTTCAAGATGAATGCAGGGGTTTTTTTAGGGGGGGGTGGCTAGCCTTCATCTTGAAGGGAAAAAGTGAGCCCAGATTACTTTTTTCCCTTCAAGATGAATGCAGGGGTTTTTTAGGGGGGGGTGGCTAGCCTTCATCTTGAAGGGAAAAAGTGAGCCCGGATTACTTTTTTCCTTCAAGATGAATGCAGGGGGTTCTTTAGGGGGGTGTGTAGCCTTCAAGTTGAAGGGAAAAAGTGAGCCCGGATTACTTTTTTCCTTCAAGATGAACGCGGGGTGTTCTTTAGGGGGGTGGGTAGCCTTCAACTTGAAGGGAAAAAGTGAGCCCAGATTACTTTTTTCCTTCAAGATGAATGCAGGGGGTTCTTTAGGGGGGTGGGTAGCCTTCAACTTGAAGGGAAAAAGTGAGCCCGGATTACTTTTTTCCTTCAAGATGAATGCAGGGGTTTTTTAGGGGGGGGTGGCTAGCCTTCATCTTGAAGGGAAAAAGTGAGCCCGGATTACTTTTTTCCTTCAAGATGAATGCATGGGTTCTTTAGGGGGTGGGTAGCCTTCATCTTGAAGGGAAAAAGTGAGCCCAGATTACTTTTTTCCTTCAAGATGAATGCAGGGGTTTTTTAGGGGGGGGTGGCTAGCCTTCATCTTGAAGGGAAAAAGTGAGCCCGGATTACTTTTTTCCTTCAAGATGAATGCAGGGGGTTATTTAGGGGGTGGGTAATCAATAAATTCAATTCAATAAAAAACATTCAACAAAAGTGTTTAAATTCAACATCACTTTTCATATTATTTGCAGTCAAAGCTCTAAATATTAGAAGCATGTTTTGTCTTGTTGTGTTAATCCTGTAATGTCATCAATGGTATTACGTTCTGTCTTGTCTTGTATCAATTCTTTTGATCATCTCAAAACAAAAAGAGTCTTCTTCCATTTTGCAATACATCTGATCTGGTATGTTTTTTGTGTTAACTCTATTAGATATACAATTTATTAAAGGGTGTATCTCCTGTACTGTTTTATTCAGTCCTGTCTTTTACAAGGTAACTTGTCATGTGTATATATTTATACTGTTGCCTTACCAACAGAAATAAAAATACAAACTGATCTGAAAACATTTAATGAAAAGGTGAAACATTGGCTGAAACAAAACCAAACCTGCGATCATTGACCTATGATCATGTCCATGTGCATGTGTGCATGCACATGGACATGTATACATAGATAGAGGAACAGATACATATAGATAAACATACATGCACTGATATAGATTATGAATGTATGTACACGGACACATACACCTATAAATACTATGCATATATATACACATCATTGCCATGAATTAGGGAACATACACATTCACACACATATGCAACACATGTAAATTGATTGTTACGTGATGTAAATACTGTTGCTATTGAGAATGTCACTATTTATTATTTATTAAATTATTTAAATAATGTCTTTCTGGTAGTGATATGTTATGACTATTTTAAGTAAAAAAGCCTAACCAGGGACAGGGGTCGCAAATTAGCCTTGGCTGGAAATCATATATGCAACACATCTGTTTCATGTTATTTTAACCTGTTACAACGTTTTTTGCATCATCCCTGAGAAATAAACTAATAAATAAAAATAAATAAATAAAAAAAAGTGTGAATTTTGAGGTACTTGTACTTTACTTTAAATTTCAGAGGGAAATATTGTCCTTTCTACTCCAATATATTTATTTGACAGTTCAAGTTAGTTTTCAGATGAAGATGTGACACAATGGATAATATAACAAGCTTTTAAAATAGAGCATATTGTTAAAGATGAAACCAGTGGATGAAACCAGTGGCGTTTGACGTCTGACAGAAAGCAGTGTGTAGTTGGGGTGACATTACAGATGTCTATGAGTTGTTAACAGCTCCACCAAATAGTGATTATTCCCTCTAAACTTCTCACATGGTTTCATTTCAATAAATGTTCAGTCCAATATTCTTGCAAAACCGGACAGGAAAAGAATATATGGGTGTGGTTGTATGTATGTATGTATGTATGTATGTGAGTCTGTATGTATGTGTACAGAATGTATGTATGAACTGAAGAAGAATACACATTTGGGTACAGACTTGATAATCAACATTTCGGTAGAGACTTGATAATCGAGTGACGTCTGGGACAATCCTCTTTCCTGCCTCCTGACCCCCTCTGTTTTTGCCCCCTTGATTTGCCTTGATCTTGTATGCGAATGCCCTTCCTTCCTATCTTCTGCTCACCATTTGTTGATCACTGCTTTGATCCTTACTGTATAAAATCGTGCCATTTCTTCTGCTCTGGGTCAATGAGCTCACCGCATTTCCGGAATGCTATTAAACCACTTCCACCACAGCAAACTTTGAACAAGGACTTGAGTGATTTTCTTCAACAGTACGTATGTCCATAGCTTCACTTTTTTCAGTCCAACATTGCTGCAAAACTGGACAGGAAAATAATATATAGGTGTGGCAGTGGCAGCTGGTGACTCAAAAAATTGGGGAAGATAGGAGGAAAACCAACATGGAATCTTACAACAAACTGCATCAAACTATATCATTGTCCCCCACCTGATGAAATCCGAGGGGTGGGGGGCAATTTTATATGCCAATAAAACAATTTGCTTTCAAAAACAAAAACCCCTAAGTGGTGAAAAGGCTACTTCTTTAAAGACATTTAGCATATACATAATGTCTCTAAACAAATATGTGCTTATTTTAGCCATGGAGTGGTTCAAATGTGTCATTTTACCAACAAAGTGAAATTCAAATTTATAGTACTGTTCTATTGTGACAACAAGTTTATGTTCTCATCAAAAACAGACAACATATCACATGATTTACACATGTTTCCTATGTATTTTCTTAGTATACAGAAATATATAAAGTAGCACAAAGCTTATAATGTGATACAGGTTCAGATCAGTGCTGAATACTAGAAAGATTGAACACTAAAAACATTCACAGATCTAAAAGTGTAGGTTCACATCAGAAAGTATTAATGCATGCATGCACCCTTATCTATATGTACGATATACAAAATAAAACCTTCCTCTTTTTAACAGTGAATGAAACAGCCTCTGTCCACATCATCAAAACTTGATGATAACAAACATTCACCGCAAACATCATTTAGCAGCTAGATGCTAATAAGCTGCTCATCTGCAGCACATTAAACAGCAGGTACACATAACTCAAATGTCACATCGGACCCGTTAAGATGCTGGTTTGATTGTTGTTCTTCAGAATCCCTGTTAACGACACGCTGTCTGTCCATGACTTGTACTTACAGCAGTTTGTTTACTTTGTCTTAAATGAGACATTAAATTTTGCAATTAATCCGCAGTTCATATGCCTGCTGAACCGTGGGGGGCGATCCGTACAGATCACAGATCAACTACAATCAGTTACACCACTAGTTAACACTTGTTATTCTAGCTACTTTAAGCTTATTACTCAGTATACAGCTCAGCTTAAAATGAACTAAAGAAACTGTCAGAAGCAAGCAGCCAGACCCCCTGCACTTATTCACTAATCACACATCAACAGGTGACTGAACAACCACTCAATTAAAAACAAATGAATGAGTGAGTCCAGACAGCTCACTGTAATTTCAACAAGCAAACTAACGTTACCCACAACACATTATATGATCTCTGCTGCATTCTTGTTAAAGAGATAAAAAAAAACACAAAAAAGCCACACAGGGACATTTAACCATCAGAGATGAAATTAGCGACCAAAGAGACAGAGAGAGAGAAGCTGTATCTGACTCACGTTATCTGACATCTTCTTTCTTTCATGGAGATGAAGTATTCATGTCATAACGTCCATTTGTAGCTGTTGGTCATCTTGTTTGTTAGTTAACAGAACTTTGTGGCTGCTGGTTAACCAGACTGATATCATTAGCAACAATGACAAACAAGCTAACTCTCCTGGTTGTTTCTCCGGTTGCTTCTCTCTCCAGCCTCCCCAGCAGTGTCCTGCTGCTGCTGCACTGCCCAGTCCAGATAATTTCTCCGTTAGCTTAACAACAGTCCTTAACAGTCCTTCCATGGATGTATAAAGAGTCCTTAAGGCTGCTACAACAAGCTAACTCTTGCATCGGCTAACGCAAAGAGCTATCTACTGCTGCTACTCTGCTTTACAGTGGAGAGAATTGAAGATGAATTCAAGAAACTATCATTGGACCAACTCGATGTCAATATTGCATTCTGGTTGTTGATTGGTAAGGGAGGACAGCCTCCCTTGGAGCGTAATTTTACATGTCATGGCCAATCACAGATTAGCATGAAAAAGATGAAATATATTTAGTCCAATGTAAGAGATCCCGCCCTGCAGAGGTCAGGCACCCGTCCTCCTCTGTCCCCCACTCCACCTCCACCAATTGCACCCCCCCCCCCCCCCCCCCCCCCCCCCCCCCCCCACCACTTCACACACTGCTCTTTCTCCTCCTGCCCTGCAGGTGTCGTTGTTAAAAAATTTTAAACAGAATTTCAGCGATGGATTTTTTCCAAAGGAGAGAAAAAATACTTTATAAATACTGAGATTTGGTAATGGTTTATTTCAACCAAATATTCTTTTTTATATTTTGATCTCCCTTTTGCCTCTCAAAAAATAGAGGAGGATCAACCTCCTCTGCCTCTATGGACCAGCCTCTACTGAGCTGTGGTTGTATGTATGCAAGTCTGTATGTATTCATGTATGTATATACAGCATGTATGTACAGTACTGTGCAAAAGTTTTAGGCACTTTAGATGTTTAAATTTTTATCCATTATGCAATGCCATCAGGGAGGTGTCTGATCGGTCCCAAATTTATTCATGACATGACAATGACCCCGAGCATACAGCTAGAGTCATAAAGAACTATTTTCAGCAACAAGAAGAATGATGAGTCCTGTAACAGATGGTATGGTATGGCCCCCAAAGAGCTGATCTCAACATCATGGAGTCAATCTAGGGTTACATGAAGAAGCACCTGAGATGGCCTAAATTATAAATCCACAGAAGAACATTCTTTCTCCAGGATGGTTACAACAACCTACCTGCAAGTTACCATGAAAAACTGTTAAAGTGTACCGAGAACTGCTGTTGTTTTAAAGGCAAAGCTGCTCACAGCAAATATTAATTTAATTTAGGTTTCTTCTGTTTACTCAACTTTGCATGAAGTTCGTTGATAAATAAAAAACATTCATAGCATTGTTTTTGAAAGTATCCTCATTTTATTTTTAATGCCTAAAACTTTTGCACAGTACTGTATGTGTGTATGTATGAATGTATATATGTGTGAAAGCATTCACACATATATTTCATGTAAGATCTTAATTGGAAAAGTAACTTTAAGTGGCAAATAAATGTAGTGGAGTAAAAAGTACAATATTACCCCCCTGGAAAAAGTGGAGTACAAGTACAAAGTAGTATGAAATGGAAATATTCAAGTACAAGTGCCTCAAATTTGTACTTAAAGTACTTGAGTAAATGTAAAAACATAAAAATAGTCACATTCCACCACTGGATGCTTCAATTAGTGACTACGACCAGGGGTACAAGTTATTATTTTCATTATCGATTGAGTAAAACAAAAAAACATTTCAAATCATCATAAAGCCTGACACCTGAAAAGGTGAAACCAGAGAATATTTTGTGTTTCTGCTTGCAAAAATTACTAAAATAATCGATTATCCAAAGTGGTAGCAATAAATGTTTCTACGAATTAACTAATCTATTAGTAAATTAATTGTTTCATTGTCACCTACATCCTGATAATGACATAAGACACAGAAAGATAAGTACCATATATCTCTATTTCCCATACAGAAGCAGCATATTGTGTTTTTAAGTCTTTTGTTTTGTTGAGATGCTATATGAGCACTTGATTATCAATCACTGAATTTCATGACAATTCAGTTAAAACACAAATCTTTTATGATGTCTTTAGAGAATAATATATCAATCAAATTAAGATACAAAGAAAAATGATGCTTGAAGATTTATTCATCCAGATTTATTCAAAACTGTTTAACATCCCACCTTCTAAATACTGTTGACACACTTCATGTCAAGGACACATATTTCTCATGTTTTCCCTCATGTATACAATAAACAGACAATAACAATTAACATTTCTATTTTTCATAATTTCTAAAAATCCATGTATGGAAAAATAACAGAATTTGGAGTTGGAGTTGAAAAAAAAAAAAACACACACCTGCTTGTAACAGATAATTTTGTTAATGTACACTGTTGAAAAGAGGTGAAGCAACAGGAAACAGGTGCATCATTGCCAACAATACACTTCATTTCTCTGCCTTGGTAACCGACAGCTGCTTATGTGTTTACAGTCAAGCTGTGACATACGTTCCACATTTTGTACTGCAACTCAGTTAAAACAGTATGACAAAAACTTCTTAATCATTTTTATGACGTTTGCATTGATGTAATGAGGTACTTTGATTTGTCAGGTATTTCATGTGCTGGATTAGCCAACAATTGATATTCCCATCTGGTTATTTTATCCATAAACAGCTTCTTATTTGATTTTCCATAAAAAGGTACCACATCACAATATACTCTATAACTACATTAAAAATCAAGTTTTTATGAAGGTTTGCAAATCTGATTGTGAAAATGAGAATCAGGTTTCTTTATTTTTGGGCTTTTTGTAGTATTGTTTGAACATGTATATGCACAATTGTGGCTTATATGAAAGTGTGGTGTCTTGTAAGCCCATGTGGGCTGAGCACAGTTGTATGCATGACACAATGATAAAAAAACATAATTCATTCATTGATTATATCGCTATCACTATATAAAATTACATGTCTTTGTAATAGAGGATCCATATCGGCCACTCCTTTACAGCAGCAGTGGATACTTCATTTCATTTAGTCTGCATTTATCTGAACAGAGCAGTTGGTGAAAACTAGTGCACAGCATGGCAGCAGCACAGCCAGTGAGCGGCGCAGACTTGGAATAGGATCATTCATATCTAGTTTGTTCTCATCGTTGCTGCTGTCTCCACCTACAGCTTCCTCACTGTCCTGCTCTTCTTCACCACCACCCTCTCCCTCCACCACTGGTGGACACTGCCGAGGCTGGAAGATTACATCCAAAAACTCCAGTCTGCGGAGCCCACGGAGCATCCTGCAACTCCGCACTATCTGCATCTCACTGAGCGTGCAAGCCCACAAGCACAGACACTTCAGGTCCTTCAGACGGCTGGCACAGAGCAAGCCTGGCCCCACTTCCTTACCACCCAGGCTCAGCTCCTCTAGTCCGAGCCATCCTGCCCCTAGCCCCAGAGAGGCCATCTGTAACTGGTAGCCCTGCCGCCCAGTGATGCCTATTTCTAGAAACTTGAGCCTGAACAGCCCTTCCACACCGCAGACGCCATCCTTGGCAGCGCAGCTCCTGAGCCCGTTAGCCGTCACACGAAAGGTGTCACGCAGCTCCAGTCGACTGAGCCTCTCCCATGATGTCAGACTCTGCAGGTGTTGGTCCGTGAAAGAAGGAACATTGTTAAGGACTAACCTCTCAATAGAAATCCCCGATGGAGAGCCAGACCCTTTTCCTTTCTGATCCCGTCCTTTCTGTTGAGCACCAACACTGGATGTAGCTTCTGCTCTTTCTTGGGGATCAGCAGGGGACGTAGGAAGGCTCTGGTCGAAAAAGCCCCGAGGCAGCTCACAACCACGCAGCTCCAGCACCTGCAAAGATGTAGGTAGGAGCTGGCAACTGGGAAGGCTTCTCAGGTCTGCATGCAGAAGGTAGAGCTTACTCAGGCGAGGGCACTTTGTAGACAAAGCTTTGAGCCAAGACTCAGAGAGAAAGGTACCCCCTCGGGCAGAAAGCAGCAAACCACGCAACCGTAGGCACCGTAGTCCACAACCCAGGAACTGACGCAGCAGGACCCAAAGTATGCGGGATGTCACCTAACACACAAAGGACGGCCCATGATATGTGTATGTGGCAAAAGAGAGACAATTACTATCAATATTTGCCAAGACACAACCAATATGTAATAGCATTTATGTCATCAGAGGCTTAAGGCAACGCAGGTTTATTTGTGGAGCACATTTCATGCACAAAGGCAATTCAGCATGCTTTGCATAAAGTATGAAAAACATTAAAAAGGAAGCACGGCTTAAAACATTATAATGATATTTAAAACATTTAAAAAGATGACACAGAGAAGCAAATACCAGAGAGGTAAAAGCGTAGATGAGAGGTAGATGATAGTGAGTGTTTAAGGTTCAGTGAAAGGTGATGGGGAACATAAAGGTTTTTAATCTGGATTTATCAGTAGTTCAAGTCAGAGCAAGTCTCATTTCCTCTGCAAGTTTGTTCCAGCTCTGCATAGTAACTACATGCTCCTTCTGAAAGTTTTAGGGGAATAAAAGGGTTCATATGGTAAAAGACAGTCAGAGATTGACATATATAGACAAGCAGCAGTAACTCAGATTCTTCTCTTTGACACTCTGCAGGCCAGTGAGGACACCTGTGAACTGGCATGATGTGTTTAATGTTCTTCATCTCTTCTAATTAGGAGTCAGCGGCAGCATTTTGAATCAGGAAAGTTACCAGAAGATCTAACCTGCTTGAAGTGAAAGCGTAAACACCTTTTTTCTGTGTCTTGCCATGTTTTTAAGATGGCAGCATTGATTTGATGTGGCTGTTAAACTGAGTGCATGATTACATCAGGGTTTCGGACTTGATAAAGTTATTGCTGTTGGTGCATGTGTATCAGATCTGTATGTATTAGCAAATTACTTGTTGTACGGTTATTTTGCCAGTTAGCACCAGTGTGCCTGTTATGTGCTGTCGCCTACTAGAATGAAGACTACACTGATGTAAAAGGTAAACTAAAAGAAAACAGGTGAAGCCACATTACTAGACGCATCCTCACCCCTTTCCATGCTGTCAGATCGACAAGCCTCCACAGTCTTTGGTCTTTCACAAGGCGTCTCCATCTCTTACAGACTCTGAAACAACACCGTGAAATACAACAAATAAATCATGTGACATGAGTCACAACAACAAAGCAGCTACTGAGTTTTGTTTCACAACACGGATAACAAAAAACACTGACAGCAAAGTTTAAACTCTCTTACCTTCCAGCTCGGACGAGCTCTCGTACGCTCAGATATGACAATACGTCAATTAAAATGTTTTCTGGACAGTAGTCTAGATTACAGGCTTTAAATTCATCCATTTTGTAAACAAAACTGTTAAAACCTTGTAGACGGACCGATATTCCGACGCACACAGGTTGCGCCCAAATCAGGAATCCGCAGGAAAAAGCTACCCGGTGACTGTAGGACCTAGCGGCAGTTAAATGGGTTTAAAATGAAACATACTTCTTTATACACAACATATCGTGTCAAAGTAGAAAACAATCCTTACTTTATCGTATCATTGTTCAAATTGTGATCTTAAATGAGCGGAAGGGAGCATATTTTAAAACGTCTGAAATATAGCGACATCGCCACCTAACGTCCGTTATGTGAACAGTCCACTGCGCCTGCGCGGTTTACCGGACAAGATGGCGACCAGCAATGGTGGAGGAATGGAAGTGGACGGGGCAGGCGAGTATTTCTCATTTATATCATCATTTCTGCCTGATATCGGGGTAGATCTATATGCAGACTGTAGGAGGTGCTTTATATTGTTGTTATTAGTGGCCGCAGGGTGATGAATTGGTGTTGTTAAAGCCATCTTGTTGACATAAGCGGGTTAAGTTAACGCGCACGGCTCTGCTGGACGTTTCAGCTGGCAAAAAATGAGCAAATATTCTTATCTGAGGTTTCACAAAGTGTTAAACAATAAAGTAAACGCTTCTCTATCAGCACCGGTTTGTACAAGACTAACTTATAACAACAAATAAGGACTGGTCTTGTCTTGGACGCCCACTGCCCATGTAATGTGAGATATGTCGGCCTAAAGCTGTGTGTATCGTTCAATATCTTTTCTTATGCTGGAAATTAGTGATCCGTTTTTCTATCAATCAATCAATCAATCAGTCAAACTGTTTATGAAGCACCATTCATACAGATTAGTGCAATTCAAAGTGCCTCACAGATGACTGACAGGCCGATAATAAGACAGAACAAGTGTAAACAGTAAAACAATTTGAGACTAATCCACACGAGAAATAAAAAATATGAAAATGTAATAAAATAAAATATGTTTAAAAGCTATAATAATAATAAACAATAAACAAAAGTGACATAAAAAGCAGATTCGTTTATTAAAAAGAAACAAACAAATAAAATCTAGTATTGTTTCATTGAACAACGGTGTCTAAATTAGCCAGAGACTAGACAATAACATCATGACTTATTAATTTCATTGTGAGCAGGAGTAGAGTTATAGTATATATTGGCTTTGAACATATCCCAGTCGTCATATTATCAGGTACAGTCAGATCATTGGATTTATTAGGCAAATTCTGATATCGAGGATCCTGTTATTCTGTCTGTTTTTTGTGTTTTGTGAACATGATATATACTGAGCAGGACATTTTACAGCTGAAAAATAAACTTGTCAGTACTCTCTCCTGGACAAACTGTGTATTGGAGATACTGTTTCGAAAGTATTCCAACATATTTTTGGCATTTCTCTTAACTTATTTGCCAAGATATATGCGGGTTAAATGGGTGAGTTATATTAAAAAAAAAATCACTCCCCATACAAATTGTAAACATGTTAATTTCTGCTGTAAAGTTGGGCATTTTAACATGGGGGGTCTATGGGGATTGGCTTGCTTTTGGAGCCAGCCTCAAGTGACTGTTCGAGGAACTGCAGTTTTTGGCACTTCCACGTTGGCTTCATTTATCAAACTGACCATTAGAAGATCCCTTCATAATGCACTTACGATATAAGTGATGGGGGCCAAAATCCACAGTCCCCCTTCTGTGTATTTAATGTATTTAAAAGTTTATCTGAAGCTAATATGAAGCTTCAGCCGTCAATATGAGCCAAATCAAGTAGATGTCTTTCAACGTTACAGTCTTTTTAGCGCCAAAGTCCCTTTTTGTTACTATACTTCCACTGCAGGTCAACAGTACAGAAACACTGTCCGAGGAAACACAAAGAGGGAATTAGATGCTAAAAAGACTATAAATGTGGCAGATATCCACTTGATATGACTAACAGACGGCTGAAGCCTCATATAAGCTTCAGATAAACATGTAAATGCATTTTGCACAAAATGACTGTGTGGACACACTGGATTTTGAACAGGGGGGATGATTTCAGGGAGGAAAACCTCTTCCAGTGTTCATACGGACACCTGATTGTTGAAGACAGAGTTGAAAAATTGTGAAGCTATCCTTTAAGCTAATATCAGCTGGTTTGTAGCTCTAGTTTTAGGTGTCATATTGGCAAATGTTTGTGGTTGTAGTTCAGGGCAGCGAATAACAATTTATTTTGCAATTTCCCATAGTCACATTTTTACATTTTTTTTATCCGACTTTGTTGAATTTATGAATGAAACAGAGAAAAGCAGCACATCCTCACACCTTAGAAATGTAACGTTGCTGATCAATATTCTATTGATCAACTAACTGATTAATCGACCACTCATGTTAACGTGCTTGTTTGTGTCTCTGTATGATTGTAGCCAGCCCCAGTGTTATGGCCTCGGGGGTCACTGGGAGCGTCTCTGTGGCCTTACACCCTCTGGTTATCCTCAACATATCTGACCACTGGATACGCATCCGCTCGCAGGAAGGAAGACCGATGCAGGGTATGTATGACAACTCTATACAAGAAAGATGGCATGTAAGCATTTAAGTAATGTACAACTCGTCTTATGTTCAGCTGAGCTGTTCTGTAATGACGCAGGTAATAACAGTAGATGTGGTTCATTGTGTTTGTTCTGTGATCAGTGATCGGAGCCCTGATCGGGAAGCAGGAAGGTAGAAACATCGAGGTGATGAACTCCTTTGAACTAATGTCTCACACCATCGATGACAGAGTGCATATTGACAAGGAGTACTACTACACCAAGGAAGAACAGTGTAAGTGATGCGTATGGACAAGAATACACCTCTGTTTGAACGTCCATATTGTTTCATGACTCATTATTTGGGCTGCAACTAATGATTATTTTCATTATTGCTTAATCGATTAGTTGTTTGTTATATAAAATGGTGAAAAATGTTGATCACTGTTTCCCAAAACCCAAGATGACGTCCTCAAATGTCTTGTTTTGTCCCGACCGACAGTCCACAACTCACAGATATTCAGTTGACTGTAATAGAAACCATAAGATATCCACATTTTTCTTAAAAAATGACTCCGACCAAATTAATCAATCATCAAAATAGTTGGCAATTAATTTAATAGTAAGCAACTAATCAATTAATCAACTAATTATTGCAGTTCTACTGATTATTATGAAATTCAGTGCAGCCTGATTCTCTGGCAGAGATATTTTCCATTAATGTGCCAGTTTTCAGAGGTACTATCTCAAAGCCTGGTCCTTCATGCAGATTTTCTTTAATATTTCCTGTTGTCTCTCAGTCAAACAGGTCTTCAAAGACATGGAGTTCTTGGGTTGGTACACCACGGGCGGTCCTCCTGATCAATCAGATATCCATATTCACAAGCAGGTAGGCGAAAGTTAAAGGTGCAGTAAGTTTTACTGAAAGCAGAAATTGTAACACTGCAACAGTCCCTCACCCACTCATGTCAGTAGCAAGTGGCAACAGCAGCGACCTTTATTGTTCAGATAGCTGATCTACAATATTTATTTTGAAATCAAATAGCCGGACATATTTTGTTAATCATTCATCCAATTCAGAGATATTTTACTTGTGAATTCAAACAAAATGTCAACTTAAAAAAAATCATACAGTGGTGTCTTTGATGTTGGAAGGGAATAGTTTAGACATGTTTAATGTGTTTTGGGCTGTAAAAGTGAAATCAGCTCATAGTCCGATAGTTATTTCAGATTGTGTACAGTTCATAACTCGCATTTCTCTCTTCTGTCAGGTGTGTGAGATCATTGAGAGTCCTCTCTTCCTCAAGCTGAATCCAATGACCAAACATACCGATGTGAGTTCTTCTGACTCTCTTATTTTTCTCATTTCCAGAATCCAACATTAGCAGTAGATCGTTGTTGTTTCTAAACGATGTGTCCTCTTCTCCTTCAGCTTCCTGTTAGCGTATACGAATCTGTGATTGACATCATCAGTGGCGAGGTATTCTTTATGTCAAACATAACGTAACATTTACAGTGAAAGAGTCTGCTGCCTTCTAATCAGTCAATATTTAGTATTTCCCACTGAGAATTGTTCAAGTTTTGTCTGTTCCAGGCCACCATGTTGTTCGCTGAGCTGACGTACACTCTGGCCACAGAGGAAGCGGAGAGAATCGGTGTCGACCATGTAGCTCGAATGACCGCCACCGGCACAGGAGAAAACTCAACAGGTAAGAGAAGTTGTCACTAATGTTTTAAGTGAGTTTACATACACTCTAATGTCCTGTTCCCTGTTAGCAGTGAACCATTTGCACTCACGTATTGTTTTTAATGTTGCTTTTATGAACACTTTATTTTTACAGTAAAGCTCTTATCTCAGGACTTATCTTTGACTTATGATAACCTCAAATGAAATGGTTATGCCAGCTAGTATTGCCTTGGTTACTGCTGTTGTTTCTTATAGTTTTAATAAGCTCAGTTATGTTATGTCAGTAATGTTCTGAATATTTTGTGTGAATATGAAGAGGCTCCCTCGTTCAAAATTAAAGATTTAATAAGACCAACAGGGTAGAGCAGCAACACATCGGTCCTAAAACAGCAGAAGAAAAGCTTTGGATCGTAGATCGTGGACCGTCTTGTTTTCAAAGAGTTCTTCTTTATACAGAAGGGATTCATTTCTGCAGAGTATTTAGGATACAGACATAAATGAATTTCTTTCTGAAGGGCCGTATAGGAGATACTGGCGTCTTTTATGTGTGATCAATAGAGGTCTGAAAATTTTCCCAGTATGCTGTGTCAGTTTCTTGTTTTTTTTACTATAAACATACTTGGTAGTGTAAAAGACTAAGACTACACATATAGAAGCAACTGAAATTAACATTCATGTGAAGAAAAATGAAAATCAAAATTTCGTAATTAATGTGTAACTAGTGAAGGGAAGATGTCTTTTATATTTTGAAGCATATTACAGTTTCTCTCATCCTGTGCAAACTGTTAATTGGAATCATAAATGTGTTGTAACTGTATTTGGACATTAAATTCAAGTTAATTCATAGAACACAAGCTCATACAAAAGCAAAAAAAAGTGCTCAAAACTGTAGAAAATACGTTAAAATGTAGATACGTAAACAGAGAGACAGCATGCATACACATACAACATGGAAAATAAATAAATAAGTAAAGATGGTGTAGGTGCAGGCTGTCCCTCCTTTACATGCACACTGAATGCTTTAGTGCAATATGTTGAAATTAACTCTTGAGAAGCGACTTGTAACCTGACTAATATAAGACTTTTTCATCAAAAATGAATTCTGTCTGAATATGTTTTAACTCTGATATTCTGTCTTTCTGACAGTTGCTGAACACCTTATAGCCCAGCACAGTGCGATAAAGATGCTCCACAGCCGGGTGAAGATCATTTTAGAGTACGTCAAAGCCGTGGAAACAGGTGAGAGGAACCAGCGGGGCCTTTTAGCAGTGCAGTGAGTGCAAAGAATGTGAAAATAAATCTGGAAAACAGCTGTTCATAAATCAGATGTTTCCTTTCCTTCACTTTACACCATTAAGAGAGGCCCCTCAGACACACCTCCATGATTATAAGCCTTGTTTTATGGTTTCTTGACAGGATTATCACACCTCACCATTTTAATATGCTGTGATTTACTTTTTTGTTTTTCTCTTTCTCGTCCGACTTCTTGTACCGCAGGAGAGGTTCCGTTTAACCACGAGATCCTTCGAGAAGCTAACGCCCTCTGCCACAGACTGCCTGTCCTCAGCACCACGAAATTCAAAACTGACTTCTATGATGTAAGCAAGCTTTATTTAGTTTCACCACACAGACTGTTTCATATCCCTAACGCATGGTGCAGTTTTCAACATAATGTCAGTTATGAGAGGATAAAGCTGGCATCGTTCTATGTTTTTCTTTATTATCAACAATCCCATGACAAGGCCACAACCATATTAAATCAGTCTTTTAATAGTTCCCTGCCCTGACTGTGGCTCTCAGCCTCAAGCCCATTTATTTATTTACACATATATAGTTTCAGTTTTAAAAAAGGCTCAATAATTTACTAAAACAGTCGAGCAGTTCAGCAGCAGATTAATACAGCAGCAGGGCAGCGTGTGTCAGACCGACTCAAAATAAACAACATTGTCCACGTTCATCCCAACAAAGGAACGTGTCACCAAGTGAAACTGTGGCTCATTGATGTGTTTTTATTAATCATTTTAACAGTAGAGCTCGACAGCATCAGGCTTTGTGTTCACAGGCGATACGGATCAATTCAGGGTCATTTCTCGTCTTTCTATGGGATTTGTTGACATTAAGAAAAATATATAATGTCTCCTTTAAGTCTGATTCGCCATTTTTCTTTGTTCACAATGCTGCTTTTTGTTGGTTTACAGATTTTCCTGATAAATCTAGTTAAATAATAAATTAATAAAGTTAATACAGTTATTAATAAAGTTTCTAGATTCAATGTTTAACTTGGAAACCAGATACCATGAACACTGTAATCCCAAAGATAAACACTTATGCTGAATTCACATTCTTCAATTACACATATTGATTTAAAAATTAATAATTAATAAAAGTTAATGCTGGTATGTGATTATGTTATGATCAATGATCAATGACAGTCTCTCTCTGTGTTGTACTTCTAAGCGAGTCGTTCTTTCTGAAACTGCGTCTCTGTTTCCCTGCAGCAATGTAATGACGTGGGCCTCATGGCCTATTTAGGCACCATCACCAAGACCTGCAACAGTATGAACCAGTTCATCAACAAGTTCAACGTCCTGTATGACAGACAGGGCATCGGCCGGAGGATGAGAGGACTTTTCTTTTGAGCTGGCAGTTATTATTATTATTATTATTATTAGCCGAAGCAGAGAGACAAACAAGCACTGCAGTTTCTTTTCTCTCTTCTGTCTTTTTGTTTTGTTTTGTTTGTATTTTGGTCAGCTAAGACACAATCTTAAGCCAAAAGTAGCTTTTCAAACCAGATTCAATTTCGTTTTCAACCACAAGTGTGTCCAAAAGCACTTAATTACACCGATCAGTAATGTAAACAGAAAAAGAGAGGTGTACAAATTTAGGCTCTTTCTTGGTATGCAGAGCAACAGATCCACTGTACATGAACGTTATATTATTTTACCCGTTTGTTTTATTGTTTGATGTTTCTGTATGTAATAAATGATCTGCTGATTTTTTTTCATGGGACTTTGAATCTTCTTCTTTCTAAGCCTGAACGATTATAGTCTAAATTATAACAGGATAGACATCATAGTACTTGACACGACACACAGCTCATAAAAACCTCAGACCTGCGCTTTTAAACGACCCCATGAAAGTCAGCTATGTGGAGCTGGTGTAGTTGCAGGTTTATTGTTTGGAGCCGAGAGTGTTTGCAGTTAGTTCGTCTTTTGAAGTCGTGTTCCTGCTGTTCGACTGCCTCTGGAGGTTTTGGACAGACAGGCACACACAGCGGGAGAAAGGGGGGCAGGGAGACTTACAGATCTCGAGGTGGAGGTCTGACAGGAGTCAGCATTTATATGGGTATTAAATATACAGCGGAACTCAGATATAATGACCCCCCAACCTGCACGCTGGCACCTCTGCTTTACTAGTCTGCCTTTACCTGCCATGTGGCACTGAGAGGAACAAACATTTTCTGTTTTTTCTGTCTTCATGCACCTTTTTTAGAAGAGTATTCAAAGCCAAAATACAACTTGTTCTCTGTTTTGTGACATTTTATTATTTCATTATTCAAAATCATTTGCATTACATGCTTGTGTTGACTGAAAATTGCCTTTTTACATGCTGAAAGGAAACTGCACAGTAACAAAAAAATACATTTACATTTGTCAGTTTAAGGTTTAAACAAACACTGTAACTTATCAATGCTTAAGTACAAGTACGATTGATCAACGACTCCCCGAAATGTGGAATTGTGCTACTTAGATGTTTTCAATCAAAGTCTGTTTCGTTTTAAGAGAAACCCTTCTCCTCCCACACGTCCTGGAGGTCCTACTCAGCGTCCTCTGCAGGCTCATCAGCAGCAGCATCAGGCTGAGGGTACTGGAAGCGGACGGGGTCGTACAGATCATCCCTGGGGTCGTAGGGGGAGGGGTTGTAGTAAGGGTAGGGAAAGAAGGGGCCTTTCTTCTCGATGGGAGCAGGGGGTGCTGGCTCCTCCACAGGTTCCTCCTTCTCTTCCTCCTCCACAGGAGCAGGAGGAGGTGGCGGTGGCGGGACCACGATCTTCCCCTTGATGGGCCTGGGTGGGTGGTCAATCAGGCAGTCGGGGTCCCAGTAGGGGTCACAGTCGTACTCCATGCCCTTGAAGGTGCGGATGGGGGCCGGGGGAGACTTCTTGACGAGGACCAGTTGAGGTGGAGGTGGGGCAGACTTCTTTGGTGGAGGGGGAGGAGGTTGGGGCACTGCGACTGGGGCCGGGGGGACCTTCTGGGGGGTGCATTGGGGGTGGTAGCGGGGGTCGCAGAGGACAGGCACAGCGCCGCTAGGCAGGTAGACGATGTGGGGCTTGCAGAGGGGATCCTTTTTGTTGCACAGGTAGAGCACGTCGGCCTGGGAGATGCCAGGAGCAAGAGGGAGAGCTGGGAGAGGAGCAGGGGTCGCTTGAGGCTCTGCGGGCTTCGGGACGCCTTTCATAGGAGGTGGAGGAGGAGCAGCTTTGCATTTCTTGTCTGTTGCCGGGTCGCACATGATCATAGGCACTCCCAGTTTGCTCTGGAAATAAGAAGCGTTGGGGCCGTAGGCGTTCTCCAGGTACCTCATCTGCTGGTAGAGCATCCGCAACCTGTCGATCTCATACAGCTGAGGGGCGGAAAACACAACAGAATATCAACACAAAGGCCTTTAATAAAGATAAATCAGTGAAGAATATAAATGTTATTGGTGTTATACACCAGAAACACACTACATGATTTAAAGACAACTGAAGTTCTGCGTCAGTGTTTCCGGCCTTTTCGGTTTGAGACCAGTTAAAATTAAGCAAAGTTTACTTGCAGCTGGTTGCATATGTCTACGTTGTCAGACCAGTTCAACCAGTGAGCTTTTTTCTTTTGAATACATTTTAAAAAATACAATTATCCAGTTAGTCAAAATGGGAGGAAACAAAGATTAAATGAAAGTGTGAAAAGCTAAACATCATTTGGTTTTAGCTCCTCTACAGAGGTAATTGTTTTGTAGCAGCTCGGATTAATCTCACCACTCCTTGTTCTACATAGTGGGGTCTCCACCAGTCGGAGTAAAAATCCCATAATCCCATAATCTGTGACATTTCAAAAACCTTTTAGGGTGTATATATGAATAGACACAGTTGTCTGTATATACGGAATATTTTAGGATTAAATTCTCCATTTATATTAATTATGGAAGTGATGCAACCAGACTAAGAAACCTGAGTCTCACTGGGAAGATTAAGAATATGTTTACTTGCACTGAGCATATTGTCTTTGCAGGTAACAGGTTATTTTAGGAGACCAGAGTCTGTCTTACCCCCTCAATGTGTCCGATGCTGCTGTAGTAGCGGTAGTAAGACTGGAAGTCTGGGTTGCCTCTGTACCATCTGGGGTCCACAGCGTTTCGCTTTGGTCTGGAGTGAGTCAGGAAGTCATTTGCTCTCTCAGAGCCGATACTCACATCACTGACAGGGACCATCTCTGTTAAACAAGTGAAGAAGATGATGCTCAGTCCCTTAAAAAAGCTGAACTGCTGGACAGAGTCAAATACTGTCCTGAAAAGTGATTTAATAACTGCTCTCACCTTCCTGTTTGATGGCATTCAATAACGATTTGGCGTTCAGAAGGCCTGAAAGAGGATATAAATTATTTGTTGGATGTTAATCTGGTATAAATTTGAGAAATTTGTCTTTTAGAAGTTGTACGTCAAAGAATCAGAACTGACCTGGGAGCCACGTCAGACAGCACAGCGTCCCCGCCAACCATAACATCGAACTCATCTTGAACCCCTGCAGACCAGAGAGGCAGTGTTTCATGAAGAAAGAAAAGATAGAAAGAAAATAGGACAGTTATCATAAAATCATCCCTAGTTGATAACTTCTATTGTTAAATTTAAAATGTTTATCTGTACACTTATATCCATAAAGAAAAACATATTTAAAGGTATGCAGGTAACCTTTTGGTCATCTATACATTGGATTTTGTTACTAAAATGGAGGAATTTTCTCAAAGATTTTAATATATAACAGATTTACAAACAAATTTGTTAAAGGTAGTAAAGTAAACTTGTCTCCAGGCGAACTTATTCTCCTACTACAGTTTTAAATACACTTCAATCGCTATGAAATTCAACACATCACAGCTGCAAGAGAAGAATTTACACCAGTTAACTGAATAAAATGCTATTAGTAGTTTAGATGATCAAGTATTGTGAACGTCAGAGAAATCATCACACCACATTTTACTCACCTGTGTCAGGAAGCTGTCTTCACCGCACTAACAGGGCCGAGTGAGTTAAATACAGATCTCTGCGTCAGTCACCCTCAAACATGATCTCCTGTCCAATAGGAGCTCAACAACTTTGAGACCAATACTTGTTTCTCCACCTCCCTTTTACCTTTTTAATAGTGTTTAATATGGTGCCTTCGGCGCCAATTAGGAATAAAAAGCCCCTGGACTTTTAGCAGCAAAGCCATAAAGAGAACAGACTTCAAATGGAAACTCCCCATTAAGTCTGGAAGGAAAGCATCACCTGCTGGGACAACTGCAACTGTGGAGAAAATGCTGCCAACTAACAAAATATCTCAGCTAAAAAAAAAAACAGTAAAAATCATAGATGACAACCTGCGTTGCTTTAAACATACATTTATGATGACTTGTTAGAGATTTCTTAAACACTGTCTGCTCCAAAAGGTGGTTATTTTTACCCAGAAAACACCTGCTTTTTTTAACAGTTGTGTGACTGGGAGATGACTATCAACTCTCTGAGCATTACGGAAGCTGCCTTTTTTCGTCTTGGCATGTTCACTATTAAATTTGAAGTGTTAAAAATCAGACTAAAGTTGCATTCTTACAGGATGTTGTCATACTAAACACGCTACTTGTTGTAAACTTAATGCGTGTTTGTGAGTTGAAGCCTCAGAGCTGTAGCTCCTAACTTGAAAACTTTTTTTCAGCCTTCATCACGGTTATCACACGTTATTCACTAAGTGGCCTGACGGTATTCAACAAAATAAAATTACAACAATTCAGTTTTGGGTTGCTGATGAAAATGAAGTCAGTTGATCCTCAGAAGATAAATCGATGCTCCAAGAACAAACTTTTCATTTGTCAAATGTGTTAAATATGATGATTTCCTGTTTCCTTTTTTTATGACAGTAAACTAACAGTTGTTTAAAGATGAAGCTCAGAAGAAGCTCTGATGGGCATTTTCCACCATTACACACCAAAAGATAATGAAAATAATCATTAGTTGCAGCCGTATATGTTTGCATGTTTTACAAGTGAGATTTTTACAAGGTTTTACCCAAAGCAGCAATTATGTCAACAAAGCTGCTCCAGAAGCAAACTGGTGTTGAGCGGTTTTTATTGGGTGTCTTTTTTTCTGAGGTGGATAGACTATTTTATTTGCCTGTAGTTATATAAAATCAGAAAACTAAAGAAATAAATGGAGCAAACTAATAGTGATAAAGCATGAGTCTGCACATGCAAATATAGATGTATCCGTGAGATCAGGGACAGGAGAAAGTGATCAAATTTGCAATGAAATAGAAGTTTGCATAGAATTTGCTTTAAGCTACATTCAGATTTAATGAACAAAGATACTGGTAGAAGTTATTTCTCATCATTCTGGAGTCCACAACTTGGCAAACAACCAGCCAGGCACTCCACTAATGACTGGTCAGATCTGCAAATCAATACAAAGTTGTTCTGAGTGATCACTTTTATCCTATGATGAAACATTCCTATCCTGATGGGAGTGGTCTCTAACAGGATGACAATGCCCCGATCCATAGGGCACAAGGGGTCACTGAATGGTTTGAGTATGAAAATGATGTGAATCATATGTTACGGCCTTCACAGTCACCAGATCTCAACCCAACTGAACACCCATGGGAGATTTTGGGCCGACGTGTTAGACAGCGCTCTCCACCACCTCCTCATCGCCAAATGAGGGATTATCTCTCTGAAGAATGGTATTCATCCCTCCAGAAGAGTTCAGACTGGTAGAATCAACGCCAAGGAGCACTGAAGCTGTTCTGGTGGCCCAACAACCTTACTAAGACACTTTATGTTGGTTTTTCCTTTAATTTGTCACCCGTCTGTATATCGCTATTGTTTGTTAGAGTAAATGAGAGTTTTCCATCTATAGACTATTATTTCTGCTGATGTAATACCAGATAACCAAATTTGTTTCTTAATCATGAGGAACTTAAGCAATGAATCATCATTTGGCAACAGGATATCTGGAGAAAAAGGGGAAATGCATTTAACATGCAACTTTGTTCGTCCCATCTAACATGCACACAGGAGTCAAAAGGAAACAAACAGTACTGAACCATCAATTTATTATAACTATCTGTCACAATACAAGGCTCAAAGTTAATTTATCTTGCCTGATTTGCATTACAATGTATAAAATGTACAGAAATGCTCAGTATCAAAGAAACTGGAAGCTTTAAGTTCTAAACTGCAGATAGTACTAAACAACAACAACAACAACAACCTCTGACATACATATTTACAAGCAATTTACTGGTGAACAGGAATCTTAAACATAAAAATAAGCATAGCTGTGGATCTCCAACTGCAGGAATTTTTGCAAAAATGGTCATGCTTAAAAAATGTCCAGTTTCTGTTTGACTTGTGTTACAAAAATGCTGGAGGAGGAAAAATAAAGAGTCCCAATATAAGTCTGTAGAAAGCCCACAATAAAGAGTTTCTCCCTCAGGTGGCTGAAACGCAGCGTGTGTTAAAGAGTGCAGGTTCTTCAGACAAACGTGATGCGGCTGCGGGCCTGGTTGACCTGCCACACGTTCAGCTCCTCGTACTCCTCCAAGGCCTCCTGGAACTGGGCGGGGGTGAAGCCACGCGAAACGCATCGCTGCTCCGCCTCAGACATGCGGACCACCCCGCCGGGTCCACCGCGGCCCGTTACGCCCTCTGTGGCGAGTTCACGCACCAGAGAGAAGATGACGTCGGCTGGACGCTGAGTCCTGAATGGAAAGAAACAAACGATGAGTTTTAGACTTTAGAAGAGCTCTAGTTTACCTTTTGTTGTACCGACTACAAGATGAAGGTCAATTAAATGCTTAAAATGGAGCCAGAATAAAAGAAAATGGACTTTAGACGTTAATGGCTTCACGTTTAAAGACTCCAAGATGCTAATTTGAAACGATGTAGGAATATGGCTTCTCTCTGCCTCCCATTGTTATAAAAAGCCTCCAAGTTACTGTAAAGATCTGAGTAGATAAAAAAAAAAGTTCACCAGCCCTAAAGATTGCTGAAGTGAACATGCTGCTGTGTGAACAGAGCTCCATAAAAATCCTCAAGTTTTACAGCTTCCTCCAGGATACACAGCTACTGTTACAGATATATGAGAAGCTCATAAAAGGGGGATTTTAGGTCAAAAGACATCCGGTCACTGGAGTGAGCTCACCGACCTGCTGTCATTAAAAACCAGTTTGAGTTTAAAAGGTGCTAACACCAACCTTGTGGTGCCGGACTTGTCAGCCTGAAGTGAATCCTTTGACATCTCCATCAGTCTCATCGCCTCGTTGACGTCTTCCTTCTCCACAGAGTCCATCATGCGAAGGCGAGCCTGCAGGAGGAAATAAAAACAGCGGATACGGATGGTGAGTTAGACGGAAGCGAGATAAAGTAAATAATCATAGTAGAAAACGTAGCTTCACAGGAGATCCGTCTTGATTATGTAGGCTGCGCTATGCCGGCACTGTCAGACCGAGACAAGTGCAATGCCCTCTGGGATGGCCGGCAATTGCCCAAGTCTCCGCCTCTCAACACCAGCTAGTCTCTCTACAGGTTGAAATCAAAACATCAGACGACAAAAATGCTAAAAAGAGAAACTGAAAGCTTTACATGTCAAGTTGTTACACAGAACATATTGATGACTTTTCTGGCCATGGTCAGTTTTGCATGGGTTTGCACAGCTGCGCCTAAAGCACACAGGCTGACTGCCCACCCTGCAAAGCTGGCCAGGATCAGACAAACCTTTTGCTACATCTCACTTGAATGGTTGTGAAGGTGAAACAACTTCATCATCAGAAATGCAGAGTTCACAGTTGATGAGCAGCTGTTGTGCAAATGAACACGTTCTTGATGCAGCCTCAACAACTCCAGCAGGGTTTTTTTTTTTCCTTCCTTCCTCCACACAGGCTTTGTTGTAGCAGCAATTTGCCCTCTTGTGGACGTCTACGTGCAGCACATTGCCTACCTGTCTGCCTGAAGTGCTGGTTTTGCAGTAGGTGGATGACTGCTACCTGCACAAACAGCACTTTTGACACCCAGAGGCTGATACGATGCCAGACTATAAAAAAAACCCCACTCATTCAGGATGCATTAACTTTTCCTTTACACTTCTTCATTTAATCACTTTAGAAAGCTATGATACATTTTCCAGTTTGCTACTGCTGAGTCACTGAGAATAATGACTATATCCTCAGTGTTTACAGACTGGAGATCTTTTGTCCAGCGTGGGAAAGAAGTGCTCACACTGCAGTAGGCCAGGTTATCATCACTACCTGCACTGTAAGCACTTTAGCTCACACTGGACTATTGATGCACATGCACACGAGAAAGAAAACCATTCAACTCTTTAGAAAGCAACACATTTGGGTGACTTTAAATGTGGTGGTATCAGTAAGAACTCAAAATGAATCATTTGAAAATTGTATATAATTGATTAAAATGCAAGAAAAAACAGATTATAGAGCTTTTGTCAAAGTGGCCTCTGAATGTTTCCAGTTTAAACCTCACAGCTGACTAGAGATGAGGTGTGATTCTCACCAGGGCTGTGGACAGACGGAGGATGGAGAGGAGGGTACGAGCGGAGGTGAAGGTGGTGTCCTTGCTGACTCGTGCCTCTTTCCTCATTTCCACATAAGCGGCAGTGATGTAATCAGCCAGCGACTCTGGGACCACAGGCTGCTTTTTCTTACACACAGCGATGTAACGCCTAGAGGGAATTACATCACAAAACAACAATTAAGTACATACAATATTTGTATGTGTAATACAACATAAACAATCAATAACAACCTGAATTCTGTCTGGAATAATATTGGTTCTCCAGGTTAAAAAATGTTTAAAGAGCAGTAAAACTGTATCAAACATTTTTTCATCTCACACAGAATAACTGAGCTTTTCTGCTACGCACCTCATCAGCTTCATGTCAATGGGGGTGAAGTGAGTGGGCGGCTGGCGGCAGTGCTGGTGGACATAGGTGATGTGCTGGGCCAGACGCAGGTCGGCATCTGCATCAGGCTTGTCCTGGATCAGCCAGAGCAGGTCGAAACGGGAGAGCAGAGCAGCTGGCAGCTGGATGTTCTGCTCAATGCTCTTCCGGGGATTGTAGCGGCCGTAGGCAGGGTTGGCCGCTGCTAGAATGGAGCAACGGGCGTTGAGGGAGGTCATGATGCCGGCCTGGAAAGAGAAAAATAATGTTAATCAAGATGTTTTACATCACCATTACATTAGAATGTCTCCACAAATTTGCCTTGTGGTTATTAACAACCGATGTTCATTACCTTAGCGATGGAGATGGTCTGCTGTTCCATCACCTCATGGATTGCTGTGCGGTCAGCGTCAGCCATCTTGTCAAACTCATCAATACAGCAGATGCCCAGGTCAGCCAGCACCAAGGCTCCACCTTCCAGGGTCATCTCTCCGGTCAGGGGGTCACGCATCACTGCCGCTGTCAAGCCGACGCCGGACGACCCACGACCTGTTGTATACTGGCCTGAAGATGAGATACGGGACAGTAGAAAGTGATCAAATTAAACCTACATGAAATAGAAGTTTGCATAGAATTTGCTCTAAATGACATTCAGATTTAATGAACAAAGACAATCAGATACTGGTAGAAGTTATTAGATCTATTTTCTCATTATTCTGGTGTCCACAACTTGGCATACAAGCAACTGGAAACTCTGCTAACGTCCGGTCAGATCAAAAAGTTAATATTTGACCACGTATGCCCCAATGGAAAGAAAATGCCTCACTGGATAAAATATTAAACCAGATACAGGACTTTTACTCCAAGAAACAGGGCTGTACTCACTTCGAGGAGCCAGACGGTCAATGTAGGACAACAGCTGGGACTTGGCGACTCCTGGGTCTCCCATCAGGCAGATGTTTATGTTGCCTTAAGGGGGAAGAGCCAAAAAACAGGAAGAGTGGAGCGGTTATTGCAAGATTTCATAAAAGGGCAGATAATTGTGTTTGAGAAATGCTCAAATGATCACAATTGACAATGACGACATCTTTTATTTCCTTTCTAGATATACAGAAATTTGAGAGGTGCTCAAGTCAGTGCTTACCTCTGATTTTCATGCCTTTAGGAGCCTGTTCCACTCCTCCAACCAGCAGCAGGAGCAGAGCCTTCTTTACGTCTTCATGTCCGTAGATCTCGGGTGCTATCGAGCCGGCTAGTTTCTCATAAAATCCTTCATCTACAACAGAGAAAAACGATTCAGTTGGCAGTTAGGCATCCACATCAGTTAATGGCATCTCATTTAGCTAAAATCCTGCCATCACCCACGCAGACCCCTACCTGTGATGCTGCGCAGCTCCTCTTCGGTCAGCTCCTCGTTGCCGAGCTCATCGTCCTCCGTCTTGTTCATGAGTGTGATGCTGTGAGCTTCCATGTAAGTTTCTGACAGAAGACCCTAAAAGCACAAATAACAAAATCAAAACATGTGATAAGAGTCTTCAGAGTGAGATATAGTTTAGTCTGAGTTGAAACAGAAGAATCCTAAAAATTCAAGTCGAGGTCACTTACCTGAGTAGCCTGCCTGAAGCCTGTGCGCAGAAGAGGGAGGAAGACTCCTGTGATGGCGACATGGTCTCCTGGTTGGGCGAGACGTGTGTTTTCACCTCGTGCAAACACAGACATACTCCTTGGAATATTACCGACAGGCACCTGGTCACTCTGTGGGACGACAGAAACTTGTTCTCTCACAATAGTTCAGTGAAATATATACAACAGTGTGTGAGTGTGTTATTGTGAAGCTCCTTACATGTTCCTGAATACGCAGCTCCTGGAATTTGACGAATTTGGAGCCTCTGGTCTGCAGGTAAAGGCGACCTCCGGATTTGTTGGTGACGCACTCTTGGCTGGGACACATGATGAGGGGCATGAAGGAAGGAGACTGGATCTGAAGGACAAGATGAAGACATTATGAAAGATATCCAACATATATGTACTGTCACAAGACTCGAACGATTACAGGATTGAATGCAGTCTTACCGGTTGGTAGGTCTCCGCTCCGCACTGGTCACATGTGTATGTAGCTACGACCATCATGGGTTTGACCTCGGTGGCACGAGTCACGATGCCTCGGACGTTCACCAGATGCCCGATGCTGTCAGCTCGCACGTCACGAACCACTTTGGGTTTAGAAGTGCTTGGAGATTTGAAGTATACCTCACTGTGGATGGAAGATAAAATTCATAAGAATCAGAATATATCATATTTACAATAGTTTAACAATTTTATGAGACTTTTAGAATAGTCCAAATTTTGTTTGATGAAGATTTTATTTACTACTAATAACAAAAGGGTTAAAGTTATTAAGGAATAGTAGCACCAAGTTTAAAAAAGGGAAATCTGATTAAACACTGAATCTTATTTAACTTACTATCTCCTCATGAGTTCAGGCGGGTATTGGTTACGTGGGTCATGTGTGTCTGCAGGGTCACGACCCCTCTGCTCCATCATCAGCCTGTGCTCAATGTACACGTCCAGAGCATCTTTGGCCACAATCTGGATATGACAAAAAACATTTTTTTTGCATTAATGCGGGGAACTCTGTTTTTAGGAGACCCTCATTACATATTATTGGAAAACTGACAAAAGAAAAAAGTGAAACTGATAGTTGGTTTGTTAGATACTAAAATAAAATGACTTGACAGTCTTACTGTTTATTCACTACAGCTGATCTTCTAATCAAAAACACTTTGACTTTGTCTAAGAACCATACAGGATTTACTTCTCAGCTCTACTTACATCTCTTTCTTTGTACTCTGGCAGCAGCTCGTGGACGGCGTCAGCAAACAGGCCCGTGTAGCGCTTGGCATTCTCACAGATGCTCTCGACCAGCTCGGGGTCTTCCTCAGCCACATCGTCCAGGTCCACAAAGAGAGACACCTGCTCCCTGTGGGCCAGTGCCACCTGTACACACAGACAAGTGATTAGATGAGCCACTTAATTACATGACCTTGTCTGCACAGTTGCTGCATAATAACACAACAGTGACACCTCTACATGCACTTGAAATCAGGCAAGATGTAATCATGCATTCAAATGTAGGTTTATAATGTGACAGGAAGTTAGAATATGCTCTCAGTAAAGTGGGTGGAGTTTTCTGTCGTATTTACAGTAATTACTTGTAAGCATCTAGATCTGCAACGATTAGTGGATTAATTGCCAACTATTAAATTAATTGCCAAATATTTCGATAATCCATTAATCGGCTGGAGTCATTTTTAAGAAGAAAGCCCAAGTTCTGATTCCAGCATCTCAAATAAGAATATTTCCTAGTTTCTTTAGTCCTCTATGATAGTAAACTCAGTATCTTTGGGTTGTGGACTTGTGGCCAGGACAAAACAAGACATTTAAGGATCACTTTGGGCTTAGAAAATGGTGAAAAACGTCCATCACCGTTTTCCTGACATTTTATGGACTAAACAACTAATTGATTAAATCGAAAAAATAACTGACAGATTAATGATAATGAAAATAATCATTAGTTAAAGATTTACTAAGATCAACATTTTGCTTTGGAGTTATAACAATATTGACAAATCTGAATAACATGCGAATCAACAAAATTACCATTGATGTTTGTTTTTTTATTTTTATTTTTTACAAAGAGATTATTTTATTTAAAAGGTGAGCAGTGAACAACACTTGGTGTTCAACCTCTAAATTTGTAGGCATTTGTTTTAGCAACAACTAAATGAAATTACTATCCAAAAGAGCAATGAGTGGTTTAAATTATTTAGGAAGAAAAGCATTAGACAATGGATTTGTCTGTTTTACTGGCAAATCTGACATTACCTTTCATCAGAAATTCATTTTTTAATGTAATTTATTTACTTAAGAGTCTTTCATCAACAACCATCCTCACCAGGCCTACAACAATCAACTCCAGAAAGAAAACCATTAAATATTTGTTTCCTATACTTACAAGTTGAGCTCCATATTTGAACACCTTCTTCCCATTGTCATCCTCTGAGTAAAACTCCTGCAGGAACCTTTTGCATTTGTCTGTAAAAAAAACAAAAAAACAAACAAAAACATTCAGCCTCCTTTCAGAACAGAAAAACACAGGCCTAAGCAGACACTAGGTGGGGATTGTTTATTAGCTCCATATACACAAAGAAATCATTGTTCACTGATGTTACCTTTTACATTTGTTGAAATTGCACTAAAGCTGTTTCCTCCAAGTTTAAAAGCTATTGAAAATGTTGATTAACAAGTGGGCCTACACACTGGGAGCTAATTTGTTGTCCTGCGACGACCCCCTTTGTTGAGTAACATGGCATCCTGTAATCTCGATGAGTCACTATTACCTACTGTACAGCACAAACTGCCAATGCTGCTCTCCAAGAAGCGAATTCCGCTCGACTTTGCCTACTATCACGGTTTTTTGGAGAGAAATTACTGACGTTACGCAGCAAATAGCTTCAGGTTGAGAATGTAAATACAACAACAGGCGCGCTCAGTTCAGTGTCCATTTTTTTTTTTTTGGGAAAATATCCCCCACTTCTCGAAAGAGCAGCAACTACAAACAATATTTAAATCCACGTTACAAAAAACGAAACTAGACCTAGCACGATAATCAAAGTACTCCACTTACTTTGACGCCGTAGTAGATAATCTGCAGCTCTGCTTTATTATTTCACTGTTCGAGGATGTTATTGTAAACAAAGCAGCACATGGCTTTTGTGCCTCTTCACTTCGAGATCCCTCCGCGATCCCTGCGCTCTTAAAAATAGTCCTGGCTGTTGTTTTCAAAAATCCACGGCCAGCCATCTTCTAACGTTAGCTTAGGTTAGCCGAGTTGTGCTTGAACACAGACATGCATCACCAACGTTAGCTACTGCTTTTTAAAACATAATCGCTAAGCGGTAAGAGGTGGCTGAGTTTTTAATGTTTAACGCTTACGGTTCATGCACTCCCAGTTAAACGTCTCAGCAGTCAGTTTGATGCAGCAATTATATTCACGGATAGGAAGATGACTCAGGTCGTTGTAAAGTTTCGATTTTAAGTGGGAAGCAAAATCATATATAGATAAATTGTTATACAGAGCCCTTTTAGTTCAGTAATTGATATTAAGAGGCTAAAGTATGGTCACACATAGTTTTTCTAATTACTTTTATATCCTAACGTACCAGTACAATGTTGCCGATATGAATTTCAGTTAATTCCGTTGGTGGGATTCTAACGGTTATCCGTTATTGTAAATACAACGTATTTTAGACGCACAGCTTGTTTATACGTATAACATCAAAATAAAGTTTGTGACCAGAACATAATCCAGCCATTTGGAGTGCTCTTGAGCAAGATACAAGTTGAGTTAGCTGTTGGTATTTTACTACAACAGGCTATAACGTTACACCTAAATGCACAATCGCACGTTAACTTGTGTTACTGACAGTCAGCTTGTAGCTACCTTGCTAGCATGCTAACATAACGTTCATACTAAGTGGGTAGCTAGCAGTAACGTTCGTTAGTTTAGCTAGCTGATAAGAGAGACTAAGTTCAGTGGAAGAAAGTGAATCGTTTTCAGGTCGTGTAAAGCGCTTGTATATGTCGAGAAGTTAAGAGAAAGTACTGAATATCACATGTTAACTTATTAAAGTTTTTTTGTTTGAAAACTCGGCGTCAACACGCTACGTTATTACAAGTGAATCGCGTAACAAACTGAAACCTTTTAACGTGTAACATTGGTATTAACGCTATTTACAGATAACCGTCAAGTTATATGTATCATGTAGGTCTAACTACCAACTTAATCGTTAACGTTATCTAAGTAATTTTGCGTCAAAGGATGCATAACGTTACAAATACTTTTCTACGAATGCTTGTTGCATGACCTGAAATAATGTACCCAGTATTAAAGAACACGAGCATCTGATACCGACTTTCTAAAAAGGTAATATCTTATAACTAAAAAAGCCTGCTCACTCTTCATTAACTTACTAAGATATTGTTGGACATGTGCTTTCACGGTGGCGCCTGCTCCTTTGTTTAAGCTGATCCATCCGGGCCACTGAGTAGTCAAGGCTCTCAGACAATGCTGATTTACTTCAGAGTTAACTAAAGGTTTAGAAAACTTTGTGCAACTTCAAGGTGAATACCAATTCCTGATTTATTGAACTGTACAACAACGTTATACAGACACACTCATATGCAGGATTTCCCGGGTTGTAGTTTGAGGAGAGTAAGCTAGTGCAGAAGCAAAAAACGAGGAGGCAACTTTATCAGATGAGTGACTGAATTGCACTATTTTAAACTGCACAAACCCAATTCATTGAGGTTATTTAGGTAAGCTGACTTTATATCCAATGCAATCCATGTTATACACTCGCTACGTTTTCAAATAGCATTTTAAAGCACATATTTAGTCATAAGTTTAGTATTTTAGGCCAACCTGTTGCTGCCATGCCGTTATTATGTAAGTTAACACATTACCTTTCTCTGCCGCATAATCCTTACGAGCCATGGCTGTAGACGTTGACCCTCAGGTGAGATAACTTGATTACAAAATGCTACGGTGCAAACTGACCCAAAAAATCAGTTTAAATTCCCGGTTTAGTCTCTTTACTATCACCGGAGACCAGCGTTCATTCACTCTCAGTTTGGTCTCCCCGGTCGCGCTGCAAGAAGTGGCGCGAGTCTGACGTCGCCAGCAGCCAATCATGACGCTCCTTTCAGCACGGAGAGGCGGGCTTTCGTGGTGGCGCGAAAGCTGCGGGCGAATGCACGTCACGTGACTCGACTAACTTCCGCCCTGTTTGTCAGTAATGGCGCGAAAGGCGATGATTGGATTTCATACAACTGACTGACCCCAAAGTGAACTCAGATACTGTAGTACATACTGAATAAACACCGAAGCTTGGCCAAATTAACCCATTAAAACTCTCAGTTATTAAAGTTTTATTGTTTTCATAGTAGGCTAAAAATACTTTATGAAAATATACATTATTTTGCTGACTGGAGGGCGTCATACTCCTCTCAAATACCTCATTACAGACAAGAGGTGTCCAAATTTTATCCTGGAAAAAAATAAGAATGATGATGATTATTATTAATAATAATAATAATAATAATAATAATATGTCCTTCTGCACTGCACTTCCATAAACTGTTCATCTTTTTGGCGCTGTAACTATACAGTAAGACCTTATAGCTAGATGTTTTTGTATTTATTACTGGTGATTTAACAGCTGATTTTTATTATTGTATGATTATGTTGATGGTTATTATGGTTATTTAATTATAACTAAAATGAATATACAGTATAGTTAGTATTTATTTTTACTTTCTTATTTTAACATTACTTTCCATTTCTTCTATACAGTGTCCTCATTATGTTTTATTTAATAGTGTTATTGGAGGAAAGAAAGGATGTATGCACTATAAAAGCAATAAACTGTACTAGTGAAGTTTTTCTGTCTCTGCTCATTTACTTTTATCTTTTTTTTGGTATTTCTGCCTTTATCTGAAGCTGGAAGTATATAATTCAAACCTCAGATGGTGCAATTATGTTTATGTGATATATGTCTTAACCAAAAGGCTCCATACTAATGATATTGTCTTTTCTCTAAACTGCACTGAGGTTGTGTTTCTATATCTGTCACGCTCACTAATAAACACCTCAGCATCATCTGATCCTGTGAAGACACTTTTGGAGTTACTTTGCACAATCAAGCACCTTTTATTCGATATCAAATGAACAAGTGCTCATCAAAAACAAAAGCTTCTATCAACAACATGAAACACAGTGAAAGATATGGAACACAGGAGGAGAGACTCAGCTTGCTGCCAGCCCGCAGGGATCTAACTAAACGTTGGCACATTTCTTTCGAACATTTGGCATATTTTGTGTCCAAAACATTAACATTCGTCCAAAGAATTACAACAAATTTTGTCTCCAGACTTCATGAGCATTATTTTTTCTACCCCTCCAACAAAATGAATGACTGACATGGATCTATTAGGTGAAGTCAGTAAGGGGTCATTTAGAAGAACAGACAGCCCCGATATTTATTACTCTCAAATGTACTGAAAACAGTAAATATGTAGCAGTGTTGAAGAGATGTATCCAAGCTTGCAATCACGAGGAACTCTTGTTCCCAGGACAGTCCGGATCTCTGTGTCCTCAGTCAAAGAGCTCATCAAGGACACTTGCTGAGGTGTGACGTGTGGAAGGCTGCAGAGCAAAAACAGGACAAAGAAAGTCTGAGCTTTGCAGGAATGTAGTCGTTAAATCATTGGCATCACGCCAAGCAAAGAAAAAGCTATAAATCCTGCAGTAATTTACCACTAGTGGCGTCATCTCAACCTCAATGTGTCTCACACATTAGAAACAGGTAATCTACTCTCGATTTTTTAAAATATCCTCTCTAGTGGTGCTATTAGATGTACAAGTCAGTTCTGCAAATCAAAAGAATCATGTATTATCACAGGCAACTCAGATGAGATGAAGTTGACCTGATCCACTATAGTGAGTTATTAAGGTGCATCTTAAACTGATTATATAGAACTGAGAGAACGCTGTAAATACCCAAATTTAATAAAATCTGTATATTATTGTCAATTTTTCAAATATCTTTCATACAAATACAGGATTTAAAACACAAATTGTTCATTAATTATACCTGACAGATAATTTCTTCTTTTAACTACATTATATATAAATCTTATTTTAACTGGTTTTAAAATGGTTTGGTCAAGATTGACCAAGATTGTTTTATTTACCAGTGTATAAGCAGATTCACCGTCAGAAGCACTTTCATAATTCTCAATCTCAGCTTCCTCTCTTTCTGCACTCTCGTCCTCAATCAGAGACAGTCTGTGAAGCAAACACAGATTATTTTTATGGTGATTAATTAGCTGTCACTTAATGAGACGAATCTTCAGATTTAATAAATATTACTGATGACACAGTTTGTATCCTCGTCTTACAAGGTCAGATGGGAATTCAGGTCTTGCTGATCCAAGGTGCGGCCACTCTGGTCGGAGGAGGACTGGCGATGTCTGGTGGCCTTCACCTTTCGCATCTGAAACCTGGAGAGAAGCAGCAGATTGTAAATACTGGCAGCCGTGGAAACATTTTCAGGGACAAAGTTGTTGGCATTGTCGGTCGGTTGGTCCACCACTTTGTTCCAGACTGAAATACCACAACAACTACTGGATGGATTGACATGAAATGTTGTGCAGACATTTATGGTCCCCAGAGGATCTGACTTTGGTGCAACCTTGACTTTTGCCTTGGAGCCACCAGCAGGTCAAAGTTTTCATTTGTTCTGTGATATAGCTCAACATCTACTGATTGGATTGGCGCAAAATTCTATAAAAGACATTCATGATTACCAGACGATAATGACTTTTGGGATTCTCTAACTTTCCCTCCAGTACCCAGACATGTGGAAATGTCTCAATTACAGCTGCAACTAACGACTATTTTCATTATCAATTAATCTGTTGCCTGTTTTCTCAATTAATCGGTTAGTTGTTTGGTCTACAAACTGTCAGAAAATGGTGAAAAATGTTTATCACTGCTTCCCAAAGCCAAAGGTGACGTCTTCAAATGTCTTGTTTTGTCCTGACCAACAGTCCAAAACTCAAAGATATTCAGTTTACTGTCGTAGAGGATAAAAGAAACCAGAAAATATTCACATTTGAGAAGCTGGAACCAGAGAATTTGGATTAAAAAAAAAAGTGTCTACTGTAGCTACTGCAGACATACTGATGATAAAAATGCAGCGTACCCAGAGGAGAACTCCTCCTCAGACTCCAGCTCGGTTAAGCCACTGCCAACATCAGACTCTGCGGCTCTGGGTTGCCTGGAGGCCTGCTGCGCCGCTCTCTGTCTCAGAGCGGTGGAGGTGAGGGCTGGTGTGGGCAAGCTGCTGTGGATACTGCTGCTGTCCAACCAGGATCCTCTGGCGGTGCTGGACACTGAACCTGGAGGAGACAGAAGTCACGACAGAACGTCATTACTTTTGACATTTCATGTTTTCCAACTCATGCCAACAGATGACATTGTCATTATCTCAAGTGGTGGATTTATGAAGATATTAACACTGACAAGGTAAAGGGTGTGAATTTCACAAATCCATACCGGGTATGTGCTGTATACAGACTCGTGCAATTTGCATGTAGTGCTGAAACAATTAGTTGTGAGTAATCAATAAGTCAAGCAAAATGCCAATTATTTGCTGTTTCAGCCACTCAAATGTGAGATTTGCTGCTTTTCTCTGTTCATATAATTGTAAATGTAATATCTTTGAATTTGGACTGTTAGTTGAGTAAAACAAGCAATTTGCAGATGTTACTTACACAAATGATCATTAGTTGCTGCCTTCCTTCCACCAAGATATTCATAACTCTAACAACACTGTTTTTTAGTCAACTGTCACCTCTGGTCCACCCAAAACAAAAAAACTGTGAAAAGTGTATTCATACACACTGCTGTGTCCATCTCACCCTGAGCGGTGGTCCTCTTGCGTTTAGCTACAGGGGTATCATGTGAGGAGATGGCGTCACCTCCCTCCCCCTGTTCTCTGGGTTTGGAAGTGGAGCGACCCTCCAAAGAACGCTGATACAGTCTAACCGACGTCCAGGAGAGGGCAGCGCTGGGACATTCTGATTTCAGAAACGCTGCACTGGGAGGGGATGAAAGAGTGACAGAGAGATGAGGACAAAGACCAAGGAAACCTTTGTTAATGTAAAGCAGTTCAGGTTCAGGTTTCACTCAATTATACTGAATCAAATCCAGTCCAGGACCACGAATAATACAAAATCTAAAGTTAACATTTGAAGAATGAGAACATAAGCATCGGTGTCTGTGTTTAGTTTTTGTTTGTGTGGATGTGGATTTTGTTCTTGTTGCTCACAGCTGGGTGCGGTCCTGTTGCAGCAGCTTGAAACTGAACTCGCTCAGGATCTCCAAGAAGGCCACGTTTGGGTGCTGCTCTTCTCCCTCCTGTGGGTCCCGGAAGGCAAAACGTATACCATCGCTGAGAGAAAAAAAACAATATAAATACATACAAATATGTAAAACATAAATTTAGATGACAGAATGAACAGCTATAGTGCACAAAAATACTTTAATATTTCATTTGTTACATTTCATCACCAAGTTAGAGATGATTATCGTGTAAGAGGAAATATCTGTTGGAATAGAAGTTCTTTTGTTTGTTTGTTTTTTGTTTTTTTACATCTATTAAGTTTTGGCTGCCCCTGAGAGCTGAAAAACTGCCCTCACATCAGTGAGAAAATAAAATAATCACATCAAAATCGAATAAACAGAATGAGAACCTGACAGTTTTGGTCTGTATGTGTTACTGACGTGTGCAGGGCCACCAGTGGTTTGCGAATGCGATGAAGATCGATGCCAAAGCTCATGGCAAGCCTCTTGGCCAGATCTCTAATCTCACCGAGATCCTGCCTGCTGAGGTCCTCCGTAAGCATCTCTGAGAACAGCTGAACACACACAAACATGACTCCTCACAAACAAGTTATGAAAAGGGCGTGTTATTCAAACATGTCTATAGATATGGACAGATTGTTCCACTTGTTGGCTGGTTGGACGAGGTTAAAAACTAGTTTTAAGGAATTAAAGCAGAGGTTGTAGTTAGTTTGGAAAATCAAATAACAGAGGTCTACATGTTCAGAATTTAGAAATAAAGCAACTTGCTGGAAAATGGTAAAATTGCCTTTTTAGAAGTAAATATGTACGTGACACTCATCCTCGCACAACCAAACATAAACATCTGTCGCTTCTTTCTAGCTGCAGTTTTTCAGTAAAAATATTTTTCTCTCATGTGGAAACAACAAGCACAAAATTGTCATCAGACCTTCATGATGATGTCTGTCAGATGCTGAAGTAACAGATGAAGCGATAAAAGCTAATATAACTAAAACAACTAACATCTAACTAACATTTAGTGATACAAATTTACCTTTTACCATTTAAGATATTCCATGTATTCAACATTAGTTGCTACAACACTACACAATAAAAACACGTATTGTATTGGAAGCATATTATTAACATTTATATTTTGTTATATTTGTTATTACGTGCACACCTGCTTCAGAGTCAGACAGATGGTCTTGGCGCTCTGTACAGGATTGATGAGCTTGCTCTTGCTTACAGTCTCTTTAATGATGTCACCAAAGTCTTTAAAGAACTGGAGAAGCCAAAAAGAAAAAAAAAACAAAATTAGTTATGATCATTACTCTTATTATTTAATTAGCGTCATTGACTAAATACCTAAAAATGTAAAAATAATCCACTCCGTTCTAGTCATATGTGCTTCTTTCAACCACCTCTGACTCATTCTTAACACATCGCTGGTTCTAAAAAGATTTTCTCACACTCCTCCGCTCTCTTGGACATCCTCTACATTATTAATTTTTTCTTTTTGACAAACTTGTTTCTTGTATTTCTAACCTCATGAACTTCTAACTCAACCAAGTATTAATTCACACATTTCTAAACTCACAATTTTAATTGACACTTTTTGCTTTGACAGAGAGCCAGCAGATGAATATGAATGTTCCTTATGATGTATAAAATGAAATATAATGTAGAAACTTAACATGATCCCTACATGCAGAGACAGCGAGACATATATGGGTATCATAGTAAAATAAGTAGTAGTAATACTACTACCAGTATTTACTAGTAGTAGTAATATAATATATTGAACTAGACTAAGAGTAAATTATCCCTTAACGCTTTTATCTCCATCGCTACCTTGTCATAGTGCTTGAAGATGTCTGTGGCGGCGGTGAGGTCCAGCACTCCGTAGATGACCATTTTACAGTAGCCAGCCAGCTGGTTGCGCTTCCTCTGGAGAACAGTTATCTTCATCTCCTCATCCTCACCTAGAGAGGACAGAGCCGGAGGTGAAGAGTGAGGACGGAAAGGAGAAGAAGGGATAAGGGAGTAATTATCTTGCGAGGCAGCTGGATTTCGCACAACATCACGAGATCACATGAGGATCCGTCTTGTCAGGCTTCAAGTTATGCGCTTGTGTCCGAACCACCGGTGGTTCGCACCAATCAGTGTCACGAATCCAGCTGCAACTCAACATAAGACGGTGACAGATGGTTCATCCAATCACCTGCCAAGTATTTTTTGAAAGTGCCTGCCTTTTTCCCAAACACTTTCCATGGACGACTTTTCAGATGGTTCAACAACCACGGTTCCCCTAACCTGACGTGCCAGATGGTGTAACAAACCATCTGGCACGTCAGGTTAGGGGAATAACAGACTAATGGTTAACGTAAGAATTGGAGTGGCAGGGAGAACGCTTTGAGGTGTTGATAAAACAGAAGCAAAACAGAACAAAACTGAAAGATGTAAAGCTTCTGAGGGGACTGGTATTCAGCTTGGGAACTGGCAGCTCACTGTGAAATACAGAAAAAAGAATTTATTGCAGAAGCAGATTCTCAAAACAAGACATCAAAAATTGTGTCCGCAGGCATAAATGAGAGTAGGGTCCACTGGGAGAGCTTTGGCAGTCTTAAAAATGAGCGGTTTACTTCCCAAACACTACACATCCCTGCAGAAAACAAAATCCTATGAACATTATTCAGTAATTCAAAAATGTCACTTTGTCAACAAAGACTGAAGGTGCTTCTGGAAAGAACCATCATTTCTGCAATCATTTAGAGGTTATTTATTCATTTGGTGTCAAAATACCGTTGAGCTCGTCATCTTCATTATCAGTGAAGACGTAGTCCAGGAGGAAAGCAGCCAGCTCGGCACGCAGGGATTGAGAGGGCAGGTGGATCAACGTTTGGAGGGCAGGTTCAGAGCGGACCGAACTCACACTGTACAACAGCATCAAGTCGCACAAAAGCTCAAATGCCTGAAGATGGGAGAACACACAAACTTTACTGGAATCTCTAAAATCTAAATTCAGATCTGTAACCTTTTAACAGAGTTTTTGAGCATGTAAAGGCCGACAAAAGTGATTAATTCCTAAACAGATTGGTCAGTTTGAGAAATCTTTTTTGTGCCCTGCCTTTTAACTTGTAATAAGCCACTAACATACTGTCATGGTGTTCAAAAACATGGCTGCACTGTTAGTTCACATATGGGATGATGCTAATTGCGACAAGGCTCTTACTTGATCTCTGATCTCAGTCTGGTTCAGAGACAGACATGTCTGACAGATTCGGCAGAACGACTGGACCTCCTTCTTCAGGCGCTTCAGTTCCACCTGAGACAGAGTGATGGAGGAACAAAGAACAGAGAAGAAGGAGAGAAATCTAGGGCTGTAGTTTCCTGATTGATTAGTTGGTCGATATGCTCTCGTTCGACCAAACTGTCATTGGTCCAATAATTGCTGTGTTACTTTCATAAGGAGAAAAGTGCTACACAATAGCCCTCCAGGATTCCAGAAACGGGAGTCAACCTCTGCGTCGTTACCTAGGAAACTATTAGTAGAGTAACTCTTTTTAGGAATAGGGCATTGTGTAATATGTTTGTGTAGCGAGTGGGAAAGAGCGAGCAGCAGGAAAGTGACGGTGGATGCGAGCGGAGCAGAGGAAAAAGTTAGCAGTAAGTTGTCAGTCTGGCAGTAAACGTACAGTACAGAATACAGTGTAACAGTTAATAAATGCTAAAAGTGCTGGAAAAGTGAAGGAGGTTAGCTCCAAAGTTAGCAACAATGGGGTAGCCTAACCTAAAGACACAAAACAGAGAAATAGAGAACGGAGAAATGTGTGGCTGCTGAGTTCACTGTGCACTCTGTCCTGTTACATCCAACAACCCGCCCCCTAATCCATTAGTTGAAGATTATGTACGATTTCAGTCGACCAAGATTTTCTTTGGTTGACTACAGCCCTAGATAAATCTTATTTATGTGTATATATGTGAGTGTAGGACAGAAACGAGGTACTCGTATCCCCTGGACTATCAATTTAAATTCACCTCTTTCTAACCACCTACAAAAGCAAGTATCATACAGCTACAACTAACGATTATTTTCATGATCAATTGATGTGTTGATTATCCTCTCGAGTAAGTGATTAGTTGTTTGGTCCATAAATTGCCAGAAAATGGTGAAAAATGTCAATCATTGTTTCCCGAAGCCTAAGATGAAGTCTTAGACAGCCCACAACCCAAAAATATGATGTTCTGTCATTGAAGATGAAAATATATATATAAAATATTCACATTTAAGAGGCTGTATTCACAGAATTTGGACATTATTTTCTTTAAAAAATGACATAAAACAATTAATCAATCATCAAAATAGTTGGCAATTAATTTAATAGTTGGTAATTAATCAATTATTCGACTAATCATTGCAGCTCTAAAGCATAATGAAATACAACTTTCACCACAGTTGAAGTGATATATTTGTTCATTCAACATGTGGGTCAAAGTATGGAGTTAGTGTAAGTTAGCAGTAAGTTAGGCCTCCCAGTATTGATGATGGATATTTCTGATATTTCCCATTAAATGACTCTTCCTGCAAACTACACATGCAATCCTGTTGCTAAAGTTGTTAGAAGCAAAGATAAAATGATCTGCCACAGATAAAACTCAACAGCATGTTTCCTTGTTGTCTTCAACTACATGTGGGTGTTTCTATAAGTGTGTGTTTGGCAGGAAGAGAAAGTCGTCAACTTGAGTGATGAAAACAGAAAAGGGACGGAAATAACTAAACGTGAGGGAGGTATGTGTATGTGATTTCTCTGGAACGCTGTTTAGATAAAAACACAAATGGTGACATGACTAATAACGACGTGTTCGGTGTGTGAAACTGAGAGTGAGAGAAACACAGCAGAAATGTCGAAAATGAGCACTGGGAGTTAAAGAGTGAAGAAAGAATGAAACAGAACAAACAGTAAAGTGAAACGGTAAGAAAAAGTGTGAACCAGTGGGAGATAAATGTCTGTGTATCACCGGGGGACTCGGACGCTTACTAACAGATTGTTGTGTTAATTGCCTGCTGTCTGTGCAGCTGGTGAAGTGGTGAACAACTCAGATGAGTAGAGCTTCACAAACAAACAGGAAGGCCACCAACATGGCCGCCACGGGGTTAGCTGTGACGGCGACAGTTAATCATCAAAGTTTGGTTCGTCTCATGCAGGTAGACTGAAACTCTCTGCAGGACGTGCACAAAAGACTTAGAGAAGGTGAAACTATTTATAAACATTGAATGAATAACAAGTGTCGTCCAAGATTACAAAAAGTTGTTTTCAGATGTCACCTGATCACCTCGTTTGGCGCAGAGTTGACCACGTTCACTTTGGCCCACATCAGGTGGAAGGCTGCACACCTCAGAGCCGACACCATGAGCTGGAATTACACAAAGGGAAGAAAAAAATTAGCCTCCATTTGATTTTGGTGCAAAATGTACATGACAATTAACTTTTCCGAGCAGATTCTTACCTACGTAAAAGCGTTACAAACTAGAGATACACCGACTGATCGGCCGTCGATAAAAACCGTCTGGTTTTCAGCTGATCGGCCCCAATCAGTCTCATATATCCGATTTTTAGCCGCACTATGGTTCACGTCGCACACAGTTGCTGCGGCACAGACAACACACACACAACATGCACATGTGTGTGGCAGCTGTCGCACAGACAGTACAGCCACTCAAACACAACATGTGGTTGGTGTGGAAGTTCTTCAGTGTGAATGAAGACACAAAGCTCGCAATCTGTATTACCTCTACGTCCAAAATAAGCCGTGGAGGAACAACCTTAGAGACATTTGGACCAACTAACTTAATCAGAAACTTAAAAAACCATCACCCTGGTGAACAGTTATTTAAATAGTTAATGAACATACAATTGAATTTCAATATTCCATTAAAGAAAAGTTACAAAAATGTTTGTGTATGTTGTCAATTATAGTTCTTAAAAAGAAAGGAAATATATAAAGAAAGAAAGAAATGTTTTCTTTCTTATTAAATTCTTTTGAAAAAAGAAAATTGGAATCGACGGGTCAGACATTTAAAAAAATCAGAAATTCGAATTGTCAAAGAAAATTGCAATCAGTGCGTCTCTATTACAAATGTCTAGACGTGAACGCCCTCATTAAGAAAAGAGTAAATTTCTGAATGTGGTTGAGCTAGTTCACCTTATTTAACCCAAACTCAAATTTTTCGTCCAAATTCAGATGTGACTTGAATGTGTAAAAAGTCAACAAACAAAGACGCCATGAAAACATGCCTCCTTTGAAAGGCAATTAATAAAATTTACATGACGACAGAAAACTGTTTCTAAACTGAGTCCGGCCCACAGCTGCTAATGTTTATTGCTCTGCTGTTTTTCCTACTAAAAAAACTAAAAATAAAATGGAAAGATGTATTTTAGCACCACATCTCATCTTATATCATTCACAAAACACAGAGCACTCAGACGTTTGAACCATCATATGTTAAGGCCGCTCTTACTACTACACAACTCTGCACTCAAATATCAAACTGTGCGCATTTATCACAAACCTCCTTGTCGAGGTCTCTGGACTCCATCTTGTTCTTCAGGAGCTCGAGACAAGAGTCAAACAGCTTCCAGCCTGTTGGGTCTTTGGCACTGAAAACAAACAAACAAACAAACACACAGAGTTCAGTGTAAAGAACAGTCTGTACTACTGACGTGTATTATGACAAACACACACACACCTGCTCAATGCTGCAATCCTTTTCAAGGCAGTGGCTGCACTGTATGTGTCATCATCATCTGCAGTACCCTGGGTACACAAAAACACACACACACACTCTTGAGAACAGAAGCTACACAATCTGGGTGTTTTTTTTTTTTGTTTCACACCAGAAACAACATGTTAACTAAAATCAACTCATTAATTAAAAACACATATTTCCATTAAACACATTGGCAGTTGAGATTTATCACTCTTTCTCAAGTCTTTGAGCAGTTTTTTTAACATTTGTTTTTCTTGTTTTTGTGTTCTGGAGCACAATCCTGAGTTTTCATAGCTTTATTATATACACAATAGGTGTGAATGTCCTCGTGTAAAAGATTTAGTTTAACTGCTTTATGCTTTCAAAGACAACTGAAACCAAAAATAGGACAATTAGTTCTGTGTTACAATATACTATTTTTACTGAAAGACATTTAAAATTAATTGTTTATATAACTAATGTTCGATAGATGCATGAATTGTTATTTCACTGTACGAGCACATATGCAGTCATTATACAGAGAGCCATATTTGACCGTGTGCAAGCTTCACCGCCATGCTCACCCACCTGCAGCAGGTCACTTAAGTAGGTGCTGAAGCACTCGGTCAGGCTGTCCAACAGCTGGCTGAATGCCAGATGTGCGCGGGAGGAGAAGGTGTAGAAGTCAGAGCAAAGGGTGCTGGCCAGGTGGGCGCAAGCCTCCAAGACAGTGGCCTCTGTGTGCTTCTCCACAATCCCACATATCTGAGACAGCAGCAGGTCCAGATGCTGGTGGGGACAGGAGAGAGAGAGGAGGGTGAAGGAGGAACATTTTCTCATTTTGTTGAGTGTATTTTTCCTTAAAGGGGAAGTGCACTGATTTTACAGGTCTTAAAGAAAACAACGGCATGTGTGAAAAAGTTGTATAAAGCTTTGGTGTGAAGTTAAACAAGACGTAACTTGCACCAGACCTTGAAGCCTGCTCCTCATCGCTGCTTGACGCCAGTGGCTCAAGGCTATGTTAGCAGCTACTGGTGTAACACACCTGAATCTTGGATTGAACTGTTAGCGGTTGTGCAGCCTTGAGGGTAACGTAGGCGCCAGCTTTTAACAAGGAAGACGAATGCTTGGATTAAAAAGGACAATAACTATGTGTGCTGCATCGATTTGTCCCATCATGAGTCCAACAATGTAAGAGCAATGCTTATTATTCAGTTTAAAAAAAACATTTATCATCTGTTGTCTTGTTGTATTATACATTACTGGGTCATCATACAAGATTAACTGTGAAGCCCTAAACAGGACAGAAACCATTCAAAATGTCTCTCTGAGCATCAGCAGCCCAGAGTCCTTTCTATTCCTCTCTTTTAATTTCTCTCGTTTCTTTGCCCAACATATTAGGCCTCCATCCCAGAAACACATTTACAACTTTAGAGTGAGAGCTCATTAAAGTAGGTGTAATGATTCAGAGGGGCTGTGATGTCATTTCTGAAGAGATTTTAATGTTTTATTCAGTGTTTATTCAGTCCTCCACATTTCTAGCCCTCCTACCTTCTCCAGCCACTGAGCGCTGTTGTACATCTCCAGGTCAAAGTAGAGCGGAGCTTTGAGAAGGAGGGTCACCATCTTTGCATCTGCTGAATACTGCAGGTCAATGAGGGGAAGACGAGGAAAACAGATTTTTTTTTCCTCTCCAAATCTTAGTGCAATATGAGGTAACAAAAAAGGAAATGTGTTCAGCGTATACTTGTATATCTATGACTTTTAAATTTCTGCGTCAATGTTCTGACATCTGCCAGTTAAATTATGATTCTCACTAGTGGTCACGATACTCAAGCTGACCACAGGACAGATCATGATACACATGACAGTAATACAGTATGATTCAAATGTATTCAAATCAAGTGTGGCAATGAATGAGGCGATGCTGCTGTTGCTTCACTGATGTCTTCCACCACATAATCAATGGGAGATCCTTCAAATAAATGTTTAGCAGTTTTAACACACGGTATTAGATATAACATTATGAAACAACCTTGGCCAGTAGTTGTGGCAGTAAGGGGATGAAATGGGTAGTGATACGTCTCCGGTCTTGCTCCTGGATCTTCTTATCCTTCATACTCAGGATCTAATTTCACAGGAACAGTCACAGGCCAACAGTTCAAACATGTACTCATGCAAGCGTACAGTGTACAGACAAATACATTAAAACTACTGCTCAAGAAAATATTCAAATACTTTCAATGTTGAAATGCTACAATATGCAACTTTTTGTCTAAACACAAATCTTTGCATGAAGTGGGATGCAGCCTAGGACTCAGAAAACAGATGTATGGAGACTCTGGATGGATATACTGATATTCAAACCCATTAATATATCCATCCAGAGTTTTACAACGTAATTTAATATATTCAATTCAGTGCTGCTGTACCTTGAAAACCTAAAGCTAAGAGTTTCTATGATGCATGAATTTCAAAGGAAAAACAAAAAATGACATTTCTTTCGCCCCCGCAAGCTTTCACTGCTCCATAAATTTGTGTCACCACCTTCTTTCCCTGAGTTCTCCCAACAGGTGGAGTTGCCTGTGCTGCCTGTCTGACGGCACACATCATCAACTCTATGAGAGCGCCCTCCTCCTCATACATCAAACCTGACAACAAAGAGGTACAGACAGGTGCAAAACAAAAAAGGAAAAGAGTGGGTGATGGCTTAGACGGATACGACAAGTGGCACATGTTGACAGAAACAGAAAAAAGAAGCATATTTAGCTGACCTGATGAAACATGAGAATGATCTAAATTATATGATGACATATCAGCTTTAAGCCGAGCTCTCAGCTCTGAATTGGGGCTCAACTCAGCCGTGAGTGCAGTTTTGACTGCTTGACGTGTAATAACAGTCTCTTCTTGTTCCTCACCGGCTTCCTGTAGCAACAACGCCGTCATAGTCTCCCAGTCTCTCAGCTCCGAGCCTGCCACACCCCACAGACTGTCCACCAGGTACGCGCCGTGCTCATGGAACTGTCAAACGAGTAAATGAGGCGTTTTAGGCTACCTACAGGAGATCCACAGCTGTCAAGCATTACTAACCTTACTTCTCTACAATGACAAAAATAGGAAAATAAATGTTCAATTGCTTTTCTGCATAGATCATTAAGAAAGTATTTATAGTTATACAAGAGTATACAAGATTTTACAGTACAGTAGTTTATTCATCAGACAGAAAAATCACTTTTACTTGTTTTTATGGGCAGATGTTTGATTATAAAAATATAATTTCCACTTAAATCCTGCAGCTTGTGAAGCATTTCATGAGGAATTCAGAATGAAACATGACTTGAACATGTCATATTGTTATGGGTAGTATACATTTCATCATGAAAATGTAAAATGGCAAATTATCAAACTCCTGCTATGGATGCAAACTTGGAACCAAATATTTCTGTCAGTCAATGCTTCAGATCACATTGCCAGTGAAGATGTGCGAAGACATAACCTGAAAACTTTTTAAATTTTGACATTATTAAATTCCAGTATGAAATTCAAAATAAACAAAAATCATACATTCATAAAATTTTCCATGATATTTGTCAATATGTTCTAATTTTAAGGGAGAGCGACAGATTGACTCGTACAGACAGAGAGGGAAAGAAAAGGAAGACTACCTCGCTCTGGATGTAGAAGGAGATGAGGATTTGAAAAAAGGACCCATTGTCACTTTTATCGTTCTCCTGGTTGTCACTGGTGATCACAGTTTTCAGCCTAACACACACACACACACACACACACACACACACACACACACACACACACACACACACAAGAAATCACTTTATATTAACCAAAAATAAAGAAATGAGTAATTAGATATAATGGGATGACAGGGTCAGTTGAATACTGGTGACACATGGAGGCTGCGACCTAAACTCTTGAAAGTAATAATAAAAATTATATATGATATGACATATGATACATATATATATATATATATATATATATATATATATATATATATATATATATATATATATATATATACATATACATACACATATATATATATATATATGACAATAAACTGCATGTAAATGTGAGAAAGTATTACTTGTGTCAGCCATGCTTGCTTTCATGTGCATTATGATGTTCTGCATTATAAAAACTAAACCAGATATTTTCCTTACAATCATGAAATGGTTTTAAAGCTTTTTTTCATAAGAATGTGCTACTCAAGCCTTGATGTGATGATTTCATCTACAGGGCCTCACTCCGGCCTGCAGGGCCTGACTCTGGTCTGCAAGGTCTCATACAAGAGATGTTGTAGGTTCAGAGCGCCAGGCTGGGAGATATGGCGGTAACCTTGGACGGGTAACAACAGCTGCCCACATTGTTTTCCAATTAGAGTTCATTCTTACACCAAGTGTCCTTGTTTCTCCTCTCCCTGGTGGCGTGACCTGAGCAACTCTATTAGAAGTGATTGTTTTCCTGTTTGTGCTAAGTTTTTGGTATGACTGTATCCATGTGTACACTGTGCCAAAGGCTTCTCCGACATCAGATGTTTGTTCTCAATAAACTTCATATATTCAAGTAAGTATCAACTGGAGCCTGCGGAGTCTCTTCAACAATTATTCAACAAGTACAATATTTTCCCTATCAATACAGAACGAGAAATATAAAAAGTATCTCCCTCACAACTTGTGTGACAACTGTTACAACTCTGCCTGTTAGTGTGACTGTGTGTGTGTGTAGAAATGAAGGATGAAAGTGTACTTGTTGTAGAGGAAAACACCGGCTGCGGACGCCAGGCCTCGGTGTGAAGCGTAAACCAGAGGATAGATGTGACCGCATTCCTCCTCTCTCAGGCCTTCCTCTGTCCTTCTGCATGTGTGCACACATACAAACAGATATTACAGGAGATATTATGACATTATTTAATTTACTCCCGTCAAGTAATTTGTATTTATATTTGAAAGGATTTAAAGGTGTAGTGTGTAGAATTTAGTAGCATCTAGCAGAGCTGACTTGGCAGAAATGTAATATAATATTAGTATGTTTTAACTAATGTATAACCTGAAAATAAGAATCATTGTGTTTTTGTTACCTTAGAATGAGCCCTTTATATCTAGATAGGGAGCAGGTCCTCTTCCACAGAGGCCTCCGTATTGCGCCGCCATGTTTCTACAGTAGCCCAGAATGGACAAACCAAACTCTGGCTCTAGAGAGGGCCTTTCGCATTTTTTGACAAGTTTCGTAGCCACTGTAGGTTCTCCTACATGCTTGGAAGGGGAGGGGTATTCAGTTTGTTGCAATCTGCAACCTCACCACTAGATGCCACTAAATCCTACACACTGGTCCTTTAAAAACAGCTCTTATCATTGACTGGTGCTGGAGCAGACTTGGATGCAGTATTATGTAGGATTTTTGAGACTGTATGCAAACCTTTTTCAAACAGTTGATATAATTAAATGTACATTTCATAATTATCTGTGGCTTGAGTCAGTGGTGTGAGATGTTGCACAACGTGAGAACTCATGACTCACACTGTGAATCATCAGCAACGATGACAAAGAGTGTCATCACAGTTATGAGTAACCAATACACTTAATCATTGAGAAGCTTAATTTCATTTTGGACAACCAATATATGCAGTATTTGGTTATGTTTATCCTCTATATGTAGGTAAAAAAAATAGTGTGGCTGAGTGTGCACTACTTTTTTAGATGAGAAATGTTTAGTCAGGGGTCTTGAAGAGTTTCTCATTAAAGGATAGTTTCACAATTTTTCAAGTCAGTCTTAAAACAATAGTCAGGTGCAAATATCAACATATGTGTAACATATGTAAGTGATGGGGACAAAATCCACAGTCCTCAAGATAATATGAGGCTTCAGTCATCTGAGTTAATCAAATAAAGTGGATATCTTCTACAGTCACAGTCTTTTTAATAAAAAGTCTCTGTGTCTTGAGGAAACAATGTTTTCCTTTTGAGCTGCAGTGGAAGGATTATAACAAGAAGCAGGAATTTGGCACTAAAAAGGCTGTAACTTTGAAAGATATTGACTTGATTTGACTATTCGGATGACTGATGCATCATATTAGTTTCAAATAAATAATGATGATAATTATGAAGGGATCTCTTAATGGTCATTATGAACAGGAGGAATGATTACAACAACACAAACATTGTGTCAATGTTCATTTAGACACCTGACTATTGTTTTAGGACAGACTTGAAAAACAGGGAAACCTATCATATCAGGGATTTGACCCCCACTAATCTCTAAACTGACACTGACCATGTGAAGCAATGAAGTGAAATGACCAAAGACTTGCTCTGAATATATGACAGCATTATTACTAATGCTCATTACTAATGCTAATACTCTAGACTGCATTTGAACAGAATGTTTCTGGAACTAACGCTCAAAATTATCAGTAAAAAACAAGGAAAAGAAATTTGTCTGAGTTTGTATCAGAACAATGTAAAATATTAGTCTGTTTGAATGTCCTAAAATTAAATTCCTGTACTGAATGTTGCAGATGGTGCCACCGAGAAACCACCAGAGACAGAGAAACCCCTCACTGTTGGATCAGCAGCAACAGATTGACCACTTCCACTGCCACGTCTGGGTCCTTGTCCAGCACCATGCTGAGCATCCTTTCCTAAACACACACACATACACACACACATTCAGATATGTAATAGCACAAACACAGACATGCACAATCATGCATGCAGACAAACAGGAACAATACACACACACACACACACACACACACACACACACACACACACAAACCCACTGATTAGGAGCTAAGCTGTGGCATAAAAACCATTTATCTGCTGCAACACATGTGGCTTAGGAGGGTTTTTATGTGTTTGAGAAGAGCTTATTAAACGCCAGTAATTGGCAGCAATTAACGCACCCAGACACACATCCAGACAAAGGAAGAGACCATAACAACAAACATGAATGGTAAAAAAAAAAACATCCAAAAAAGGCACAGAAATAAGGGGAGGGGTCACAAAAATACAGGCAAAAAGAAACAACAACACAATACACTGAAACAATAGATTAAAGAGAGATGCTGAGACAGGCAGACAGGCCGAAAGAAAGACAGATGGGGGGGAAAGGGAGGGAGAAAAGAGGCATTAAATGAGGTTTGATTCCAGTCCAGAGGGATGCCTCACTTTAAATCTGCTGGTGAAAAGCTCCAGGCGGCCAATGAATTCCTTCTCCTGGAACAGACCCTGCAGGGCGCGCACACACTGCAGACGCACTGGACTTTGCTGAGGGAAAGAAGACAGAGAACAGTAAAGCACACTTGATAACCTGCATGCAGACTACTGCCCAGGTCTGTTCATAGTGGACATTTCTTTGTGGGAGAGTGTGTGTATGTGATCCTACATCTATTTCCAGATATTCTACAATTGTGTCTCCTGTGAGAGTCGCAGCTTATGAAGCATGAATATTAAATAAAAAGCTGCTAAATTTGGATTACCCAATTCACATTACACTGCATTCCTCATCATTGCTAACTCCACTGTTGGCTTGTAGAGGATTGCAGACATATGTGCTACTTCTGTGACACCTGCTGTCATCAACTGCAGGTGGTAACACAGATAAAGGAATGACATCATAGTGACATGTTTTTAGTGCGTAGTCTGTTGTCTAATCCTGTGTGTGCTCCACCTTATCATGCAGGGTCCACCCCAGGTATTTAAGACATCCGTCACTGAGGAAGTCTTCAGGGTCCATTTTCACCCACATGCCCATCTCCTCAATACATGCCGCCCGGATCTCAGGCAGCTGGTCACGGTAACGGTGCACAAACACACCACGGAAGGTGGCATTCATCATGGAGGACAGCTCTTCTCTGTTTTCCTGCAGCTACAGCACAAACGCAAAAACACATGCACACAAACGAAGACTGTAAACAAATCAGTAACATAGTCACCCGGGACTCTCGTCCATGTGTTCAACCAACTGTACGTACAGTCTGTGGTTCACCTGGCAAACCAGTCCTCACAGCTAAAAATTCTCTCATGTCCAACTTTTCTCAGGTTTTTATAGTGACCGAGGATTGAATTTTACCATTTCTGTATCAGTCATTCTAGTGATCCATATCTATCACTAAGGGTAGGGAAGCAGGAGAGATTATATGATGTTTGATGATAGAAATATTATCATAGACACAAAATACTTTGTTTTGCTCCTAGTGTTACTTTACCAGTTGTAATATTGATCTAGACACTTAAAGACACCTTATATCAAGGTCAACGGGTAGTACATGCTCTCTCTCTATCTCTCAGAACTTCCATATGTTATAATGCATGAGAACAGCATAGGAAATTAGAAAGAGCACATTATACATACAAGGCTGAACCTTCTCAACTGTCACCCAAGCTGGCAAGCAGGGTGAGAGAGCTGACTTTCCATTTTCCTGGAAATATGTCTGAAAAAGTGAAGTCGTCTTATATTCGGGGTTTAGACTATTACATGTTCACAACATCAGATATTCTTTTTGAATGGATGAAGTACCGGTGTAAAACTGACTCCTACATGGAGTGTTGCATTATGGGTTGTTTGTAGCCTTGATGTTGCTAAGCTAGCAAGTGTCTTAGAGTCAGTTAGCCCTGAATTTGTTTGGTAAGTCCAGTTTAAACCTGCAGGAGTTTCTGAAGGCTTGTGTGACATGTTTTTCTGCCACGGAGGAAATAAATTCATGACGAGTGAAAATGAGTCCAAAGCGTCTTCTGATGTCTCTACTGTAGAAACGGATACGTCAAGCTGCCAAATACCACTGTCACAGATGATAAGGAGCACAAAAAGACAAACAGGTAGTCTTTCAAATGCTAACTGCTGGAGAAAATAATTCATAACCGCTTCCAAGAGCCTGGCAGGAGAGTGTGAGTATATAACTATACTATGATGTAAGTTATATTCAAAAAGTATTTTTCCAAAAAGAGGTGTTGGAAAACGGAGGTCATCTTATATTTGGGCCAATATGGTACTTTGAAAAATCTATTTAGTTGTTTAAAAAACGATTATTTCAGTCCCATCAGCCAATAAACAACCTGTGTCCAACACACATGAACTTGGGAAAATGTTGGTCTTAAATGTGTGTGCTTGAGTTTTATTGCTTTGATCCCTTAGAAGATATTGCATCATCCTTTGTACCATTCCCCATGAAAACAGAAAGAAATCAGCACCTTTAACACCCTGAACTACATGTGTATGAGTAAGTGTTGTGTGTACGTCACCTCACTGATGGTGGCCTGCAGCTCCTCCAGCCTGTCAGAGGCTCTGTCATGTTTCCCCTTGCTGTTCTCCATGTTGTGTCGCCGCTGGGTGGTCTGCAGCTGAACAGAGACTATCACAGCTACTTCCACCAGCCCAGTCATCAGCTTCATGGCTTTAAAGAGAAATACATTGCACACTGACAAGGCTGGACAGCACAGACAGAGCTACCTGTAAGCAGAGGAAGAAGCCACCCACAGTGTGCTTCTTCAAAATGCCATTGTTTACTAATAACATTTCAGCTATGCAGCACAGATTTATTACTTCATCCTCCTGACTAAAGCCTTACATCCCTTTTTAGAGAGAAATTCTTTGCCAGTACTGTACTTATCAGCCTAATGGCATAATGGATAGGCTGTGTAGTTTGGTTGAAAAGAGGGAAGAAGTCACATGAATGAGCAGAGGATACAAAAGAAACTACAAAGGCAAGCTGGATAAGAGTGCACTCTGAAAGACAAAGGAACTCCTCTAGCAACTAAAACAGATGTCAGCTGAATGGAGCAGTTTCTTCTGCCTCCCAGAGAAGCAGGAGCAAAACCTGTGGTACCACAGATGTGGAGTGCAGGTTTTCTTCCCTACCAACAACTGCGGCAAGTGATTACAATAATTAGCATACAAGAATGACAACTAATCAAAAATATTGTCCTTTGTGAAATCAGTTTTCAGTAAAGATGTGAAGATTGTACCGATATGCTTACCAAGCAGAGTGCTGGTGTGTCTGAAGGCTCTGACTTGGGAGTCAGACAGCCCAGTGAGCAGAGCCAGCAGGGAGGGGAAGAGGTACTCATCGTAAATTAGACTGTTCTGACAGGAGCGCACCAGAACCCGAGCAAACTCACACAGGCCGGCTTTGAAACGCTTCAGTTGGGGGCCTGGAGTGCACAGAGGGTAGTTCACCGAATCCTGGAGGAAGAAAGGAAACAAAAGAAATGGAGGAAATATCCCACACCACACTTTGTACAGTTAATTGAAGCAGAAATCTGTGACTTGCTCTGCTAATCACGAGCACATCATCGCCAAACCCGTGATTAAGCCATTAATGTGTCCATTTATCAGCATTAGTGTAATTAGTGTGTTCCATCAAGCCGTACTCCAGGGATATGGAGGTCACTCCACTTTTTCAACTAATTCCAGCAGGATTATTGTTAGTGAGTGAGGGGACGACTAAGACTGTGAACTAAATTCAAACCTGCAGATCTGTAAAAACAATCTCTCTGTATTTTAATGCACTGGGTGATGGCAGATGAAAATAATATCCAACAAAAACACAATTTACTCCTATTTGAGAAGCATTTTTTCCCTAAATACTGCTCTGCCTGGCTGTTTTAGGAAATTATTTTGCTTTTTAAAAAATGGAACTATGTATTCATGACTCATTTTTGATCTTTTATGTCTACAGTAGGAACCAATGGATCTGGAGCTGAGTGCCTTAGACTCAGATAGGAAAGTAAAAAAGTATTGGTCTTTTCATAGGATTTGTTGACAATTACCAAAATACAGAACATCCTTTAAACAAATCTGAACTACTGTTTTCCTTGAGCCTTTCTCACCTCATTGAACTCTTTGGTTAGTGTGCTGATGATTTCGGCATTCTCCATGCTGTCAAGCATCTCTCTGCTAACCACTCCTGGAAAAAAAAAAAAGACATAACGTTCCACATTAGAAATTGAAGTGAAATAAACACCTGAAAATAGATAACACACAATACTTCTGTTTCTTCTTCTTGACCCAAAAATTAAATTACATGCTTTGCTTTCTTTTCATTTTCATTCAACACTCACAACATATTGATATGTTGTTGTCCTTCGACAGAGGATTAACACAGCCTCTGTATATTGCATTGTTAGCATACTGGGAGATCAATAGTTGACTGCTGATCATTGCCTGTGCTGAAATTGGAAAGATAATCTGTTGAACTCTGACCCACAGCCCCCACTTCCACCTCTTGGCCTCCCTCCTGACCTCTGACCTTTGCATCCGCAGGACTGAACAATGAAGTTGATGAGCACCAGCAGCCCCGCCTCGCGGCTTCGTTTGTAGCTGTCCAGCCACTCGTCAACCACCGTCTTAAGAATGACAGGGACACAGCAGCCAATGAGAGAGCTGCACTCAGATCAAAAGGCTGGAACATATAGTAACAATATTACACATACACACATGATATATATATATATATATATATATTTATATATTTATATTTATTTATTTATACACACACACACATATATATATATATATAATTTTACATTGCTTTTATCTTTTTCTCTGTAACATGTGGGTTTGTATGCCCTATCCTTGACCCCCACCTTATATTCTCTGCTCCCTCTAAATTACAGTTTTATTCACCAATTCTTTTGCATAATCATTTTAGCCAACCGTGGCCGTGGCACCATAACACGGACAAAAACACTTCACTTCAGAGCATCTGTTGTTCCTCTTATAATGGGAGAACCTCTGACAAGAGTAGTAACCTTGACATACAGTATAAATAGTCAAATTTGAACAGAAAATATGTGAGGAGACATTTAAATTTCGTGAACAACAGTTCAGAATCACCATCTGCACTGTAGAGTTGCTCCATACTGTAGTAGCAGACTTTTTTAACTGCTAAAAACACCTTTCATCCTCTATTGTTATGGTTATGGTCCTTTTTTTCTTGTTTTTAGCAAGAAAAGACTGGGCATGCACAGCACAACAATGGTTGGGATGGACGTGTGCTGCCAATCATTGATTACGCGACCCAACGAAAGCACTCCTCCCTCTTCGCATATCAAAGGCAATTCTGTAGGGTCACATCAGTCAGCCACTGACAGCGACATGATAATCTCTCTCATTGTCTGCTCTTACAGGCTTGTTTCTCTTCTTATTAGACATGCTCCCATCGGTACCTCCCTCTCTTCATATGTTTATCTCTATACCCCCAACCCCCTTCCTTCCATGCTCTTCAGTTGAGGGTTTGCTCACCACCATGGCACTCTTTCCAGATCGGACAGCATCATAGATATCCTCTGCACTAATACCCTGGTTCCCCTCATTCAATCTCGTCACAGGCCTAGGAGAGGCCCGCCTGGAAGTCCCCCGGGAGAGCTGCTGCTTCTGCAGGGAGGGGTCTGGAGGAGCGGGGATGGGACTGCTACTGGGGCTGGACGTCACCCTCGATGCAGTTTTACGCCTGGGTCTCTTGGGTGGCTTGGGATGAAAGAGACACAGAAGGGCAGCTCAGCAGGGGATTCAGAGTGAATTGATGTAGTCAACAGAATTAATGGTAGCTGTGGTGAGATAAGGTGAAGGCTTGAATCAAATACCTACCACAGTGTTGCTGTTTAGATCTATAGATTTAATTTCTGTTGACTGTTAAGCCTTTTCTTTTACAATAACTGAGATATGTTCAACAATGATAATCTCCAAGGGATAAACTGATTCAACACCAAAAATCCTACAATAATTTGACAAGATCATAGCCCTGATCTACTGCCTGGTGAATAACTTGCATCTAAATAAGAGTGAATAATTTCGGGAGAGAATCAGTTTATTTACCAGAGGTTTGGGCAAGGCCTGTTTTTTCCGCTTTGAGGCTTTCATCGTGACCTCAAAGTCACTGCCAGAGTCTGTGAAGTCATCCAAAGCATCAAGGCTGAAGGGAGAGGGAAGAAAATTGACTTAAATCTTGACATCAACAAATCATTATTACTAAGACTAACAAAATTACAGAGCTCATTAGTTACCAGGGTTAAATTCTTTTTTGGATAATCTGTGCATGAGTCAGTAATTCTTACCCTCATGTTCCCTCATTATAGTCTCAAGTTATTGTAGCAGACAATAACTTAACACATTATAGAGGTGCCAGAAAATTACTCAATTAATTCCCTCAAATTAATATCATTATCGTTGTCTTTTGATTTCCTTTAGAGCTGCAACAACTGATCGATTAGTTGCCAACTATTACAGTAATTGCAAACTATTTTGATAATTGATTAATCATGTTGAGTTATTTAAGAAATGTCCAAATTCCAGCTTCTCAAATGTGAATGTGTCATGGTTTCTTTACTCCTCTATGATAGTTAACTAAATATCTTTGGCTTGTGGACTGTTGGTCAGGACAAAACTGTCTTTGTTAAACACTCTATGTTTGACATTTCTCATGAATTTATTGGATATTCACGAAAATGAATGATTACCTAATATTTACAGTTTGCTCAACAACTATAGATTTAAATTTTACTTTGACTTGTGATGGGTGTCTCTTCAGGTGAAATGAATGAGTGAAACCCTTGCTAGGCTTGGCTGAAGTTACCTGTCCCAATCTGAGTCTCCACCTGCCATGTTTGATGAGGTACCAGAGATTGAAGAGTGACTTTGAGTAGCTGGTTGGCTGGTCTTTGCTAATACTTGAAAAAAAACCTATTGTGTGGGAGAGAAGACAAGATTATCTAAAAAAAAAAATCACCTACACACACAAATGAACATTACCTAGCTAATGGCATAGCCTCCTCCAAAATATCCTTAAAATGTCCGTTAGCTATTTGACAAGCAACCATCTTGCGTTTTTCAACAGTAGGTAGTTTACATCGTAAATTCTGATTTAGTTATAGGTTAACTTAGCTACACGATGTTTTCTAACTCACAACTAGTTATATAACAATTATTCGGAGAAATATGATACCCATTTAGTTGCTAATTGGCGTTAGCTTTAAAAAAAAGGATGGCTCGGTAACCTACAAGCTAACGATCCCCACAGAGGCAACTTCAGCTTCAAAGATAGTAGCTCGCTAACTCCTACAACAACAAAAATCATTAGCAAACTAATGACACAATTTTACCACCTGATAATATGATTATTATCAATACTTTCCTTTCTTGTGAGGCTTTTTAATCGGGATTTTTTTTTCTCTTTCTCTCGTCGACAAAATCAGTCGGAGGACGCGGTAAAGTACGCAAAGCGATTCTGGATGCCGATTGGCCAGAACCCCATCAGACGAGAAGATGATTGGTCCTTCAAGAAGAACTCTTGATTATCATTGGTCATTCCCGCCGACATACGTCATGGTACTTTTTTAGTTTTTCGCTTTTGTAGGCTGAAATGTGTAACAAAATAATAAACTTTCAATTGAATTTTAAAGTGTAAAATCGATTCAGAGTAATACATACACATTTATTGCAATATTGCAAATATTGCAATTATTTTTTTTCTAAGCTCACATTAAAATTTACTCACTCTATTATATATTTATACATTTATATTGTATTATACTGTATATGTGGAGAAATCCAAGCTGTCTGCTCTGTCTGCCCGTCCAGTTTTTTGGGACCCTGAGGTGGTTGGCTCAGCTGCTCCCCGCCCCGCCACCGCAGGCTCCTCACCCCTCTCCCCCTGTCGGTCCTCTGCACGGTCCATTGTTCTGTGTTTGATGGACTAGGACCAGAGTCAAGCCAGTCAGGGTGAAACACATAACTTCTGGTCAGACATTTCACAATAAAATGGCTATTCCCAAGGCAAACAATGACAGTGACAATAATACATTAAGCCCCTCATGCAATGTTATATAAATTCCTATTTCTATTATTTCCATGTAGCCCAAATAATGATAAAGACCGCAAATTTTATTTAATCTTTATTTAATCAGGCAGTCTCATTGAGATTAAGATCTATTTTCCAAGCAAGGCAAGAGAACAAGAAACATTCATAAGACAAGAACACAATCACCAGACAGAACCAACGAATCATTATTACTAAGACTAACAAAGTTACAGGGCTCATTAGCTTCCAGGGTTAAATTATTTTTTGGATAATTTGTGCTGATGAATCAATAATTTATATCTTCCTGTACTGTAGCATATAATAACATGACACATAGAGATGCCCAGGAATTACTGAATTAATTCACTAAAATAAATATCATTATTCCATTTCTCGTCAGCCATAAAGTCTTTTCTTCTCAATTGCAAAGATGTTTAACCAAGATTATGGAGCTTATTATTTTCTCCCACTGTAAATGTCAATTTCGCACTGTACAATAAATATTATTGTGGACCCAGGTGTTGCAAAGCAGCATCCTTGTATTTGCCCCATTATCACCAATCTTATGGATCAAATGTGGGATGAAGTCATTTCAATCTATAATGTCATTATTTTGATTTTGGACTGAAGTGTGAGAATATACTGTAATTCAGGTTTGTCTTTGTTAAACACTTGATGTTTGACATATTGAATGGTTTTAAAGTATAACATCATTTTTGATCTCTATATTTGAGCAAACAAATGAATGGTTACCAAATATTTACAGAATCCACAACAACTATACATTTTAATTTTACTTTGACTTGTGATGGGTGTCTAGAGCTGAAATGCATAATTGAAACATCTGCGTTCGCTAGGCTTGGCTAAATTTCCCTGTCCAAATCTGAGTCTCCACTTGCCATATCATGGTGAGGCACCAGGCAGAGGTGGCCCATAGTATAGGCCACATAGGCAGTCCCCTAGGGTGCCAAATGAGGGAGGGGGCACCAAATAAGTGGGATATGTTTTTTTTTTCTTGCAGACAGGTGTGCTTGTATACAGCTTTTGGAGATATGCACTTGTTCTACCTTCTTAATATTTTTCCTCTTTTTCCCCATTGACCTACAGGGTTTTCATCTGGTTTCATTTTCAAAGCCTTACTGGTCAGTCAGTTTTCACCTGACAACCATCAAACTTCATTTTCTACCTCAGGCAATGTCACCAAACACTCACTGAATGGCAGCCTTGACCCCCCACTTGCCTTTTAGTCTGGAGGACTGTGGGGACTTTGTCTGGGCCGGAGGTACCATTGTTGCACTTCTAGTGTGAATGCATATATTCACTATTATTACACTTTTTGGGGTCTCCAATCTAAAATCTCACCCAGGGCACCATTATAATCAGGGCCTGGCACTAGGGATTGAAAGCTTGTTGCATTACCTTTTTGTGAAGTTGAATTTTGCAATGAACAATGAATACAATCATGGACCCAGGTGGTGGCCAGCAACATCCTATCCATCCATCCATCATTTACCCATTACAGTATCACTAGTCTTGCTGGTCAAATGTGGGGTGAAGACATTTCAATATCAACTGATGTTATGTCTATTAAACATGATGTTTCGGGAAAATGAGCACAGGATTTTGTTTGCGACACAACATCCTAGTTGATACTGATGAGTAATAAAAGTACCAAAAATTTAAAAAAACATGGACTTTGCAATGAGACAGATGTATCAAAGAAGTTACTGCACTGATATTTTCAAATGTTTTTCTATAGCAGTGGTTCTCAAACTTTTTCCACGACAAGGACCCCCAAACTGACACAAATTAGACAACAGATTCCCATCTGATTTTTGCTTTTAGATGTTTTATTACAAGAAGTGTGTGAAACTAAAATAGTCATACATTGTCATTTTGTTACTTATGGATGGAATTGTAGTGCCGGGGACCCCTTTGAACTCCCTCAAGGACCCCACTTTGAGAACCACTGTTCTACAGATTACTATTCTTATGCATTTACTTTGAAAGTAAATCTCCCTCGTGTTCCGGTGTCAGTCCTGCAGGCTTCACACAGTTTGTCTGTTTGATGATGCTGAAAGGGACGGGAGTGCCCCATTCACTCTGCCTTTACATTTACGTACAACAGCGGATCTCCCAGGAAGGACAAATTACCTGGACACGGAAACATATGTGTGAAAAAACTAGATGCATCTGTTCATTGCACTTATCGGGGAAAACTATGACTGTTTTAAACGACTGACGATTTGGGATACTGTTACTCGTTTTACTTTTGCGCGCATCTAAACCGGCCAGTCATTCATTCATTCATTCATTTATTTATAAGCTGCTGCACCCATAGTCTGTTTTTATATAAACCCGCCCCCCCACCTGCTGTCTGGTGGAGCCCTGCGGTGAGGATGGATACCCGGCTATCTTTCCCCAGGTACCCGCTGCTGGTGCTGCTCTGCGCGGTCGCTGCCCTGTCGGGGACCCGGAGCCCCGTGGCTGCTGCGGGGAGGAGCTGCTCCGAGACCCGGCAGGTGTACTCGGAGAAGGGGTACAGCACAGGCACCGCTCCGCTGACTCAAATCTCCGGTAAGACTCTGCATTTAGCCAGCGGAAGGGATAAATCACACAACCAGACTGTTTATGGAACTCATGTAGGAAAAGTCCCACTGTTATCTATTTAAAAATATAGGCTGCATTTTAATAAAATATGATATACTGTACAGCTAGATGTCGCAGCAGAAATGTACAGTAGGTGCGTCAGCATGCTCTAGTTTGTCTCAACAGGGATAAAAATACCATCATGCACATTAAGGTCACTACAAACTCACTGCTCAGCACCATAGATTAATCTCAAAGCGTTATGGGAACATTATAGCAACATTATGTGCTTTAAATACCACAGACGCACTACAAATCAGAAAGTGATATTCAAAAGTACAAGGTGGCTCAAAACTCACTAATAAGCACCAGAGGCACAATGTAGGAATATCCTGGTGAGTTTTCCCTCAAGAGAAACAATGCAGGGTGGTTTAAAACAAATTACACCCGCCCCCTCCTCCCCTCTGTGCTGTTTAAATAGGATGATTAAGGGGATGAGCAAATTGCCAACACCGGTGCAACAAAGAACCTCGCCCCTAATTAGTCTTTGCCTAGTGGCCCACTGCTAAATCCGTGCATATACCCATAGGCTCTGTTCACTGGTGATAATCTTATCTGCTTGAATGAAAAGATATCATATGGATTACAAACAGTTGGGTTTTGGTTAATTTGAAGTTTTGGTGAATGGTGGTGGTGGGGGGGTGGGGGTTGGATGGTGGAGAAGAGGAGAGGGGGAGTAAATTTTTAATGGAAATTTGTGAAAAGTGAGGGAGTAAACGATGGAGCACTTGAGTGTCTGAAGATGTAGCCTACTTCTTCAGAGGAGGTTCAGCTTTGCATGTAAAGCAGTGAGAGAATGATGGTGTGTGTGTGTGTGTGTGTGTGTGTGTGTGTGTGTGTGTGTTACCCTCAGACCGACCTTAACATACATGTAAAATGCATGTATACAAATAAATGCAGACTTTGCAGAGCTCCGCTGTGTTGGGATTTATTTTGTGGCTCAGTGTGTGAGTCACTCAGACAACTGCAATATTGATTGATTTAGTGTGTGTGTGTGTGTGTGTGTGTTGGGCTATCACTGCCTGAGTCTTGGCTCACTGTCCCGTGGGCCAGGGGAGCAGATGGCCGGGAGAGCGAAGGATGAAGAGAGGCAGTTTAGAAATGGAAATAGAGGGATGAGAGAAGGCTAATAGTGAGATGCACAGAGAGAACAAAAGAGGCAGAGAGGAACATCAGCGAGGGTGGAGTTGGAAGTGAGACTTTCAACTGTATTAACAGCAATAATATTTGTGCGCGAGGTGTAAAATTTACTTAAAAGAAAGAGCTCAAAAGCTTATGCACATTAAAAGTCACCCCCCCCTCGCCCCCCGCTGTCATTTGCATATCATTACCTCTGACATATCAAAGACCCAACCTGAGCTGACAAAGACAGACAGAGTGAAGCTGAATAATTCATGCAGGGAAATTACAATTTTCTATCACAGCCTTATCTTTGATAAGATTTCCCCACAGTAACAGAACAGACTGATGAGTGGAGGAATTGACTGTCTCACTAGAAACGCCTGTTTTAACCTGATAATAGACCCACCTGCGTTATTATAATAACAACTGGTCTTTGTTGAGGTTGAATCAAAACATCACCACATGATTATGATGATATTACAGGCTGCTGTATTATGATGAAGCTTAATCCACATATGTTTTTAAACATGTGTGATCAGTCCTAACCTTTCATTCTCTGCTGGCCTGCTTTTACCTTGATCCAGGTGAGCACCTGCGGCTCTGTCCTCAGGACTACACCTGCTGCTCCAGTCAGATGGAGGAAACGCTGGCTCTCCAGAGCGGGAGGGACTTCCTCAAAGCCGTCGAAGACAACAGCCAGTTCCTTTTGACCACCTTTACCCAGAGACACCGCAGGTTTGATGGTGAGAGTCAGAACTCGCACAGTTAATAACCGTTTGAAACATTATGTTGTTTGAAATTGATTTTTAAAAGATTTGTTCTCTTCAGCGGGTACAAAAGTGTACTCGACTTCTTCTCGTCTCACCCTCATCTACCAGGTCAGTGGTGATGAGTGACAGCTCATTAAAAACTTATTAAGGATCTCCAACTGCACAGTTCCTCTGAGATGGTCAGATGTCTGAGCCACAAAATTGACTTTAGAGGCTAAAAGCACAGCGATGCATGCATATTGCAGAGATTCCAGCAGCGTTCTTATTTATGTTTTATCAACACATGAGAAATCCTGAAATTAAAGGGTACTCTGGTGATTTAGTATTGCACTTTTATAAAGACATATTATATAAAGAATGATAAAAATCGAAGCACCAGACTCCGAAAACACTGGATATTGCACTGCAGACTTTCTGTTAATGGCTTGTAACCTCCGGGCCAAGCTTAGATAACCCTGATGACATCACTATGACATCATCACGGTTATGAAAAACTCCCTGCAGAGCCACAGAAGACATAATAAAACTGTTATTTTATTTTATTTCAGGCTTAATAGGACTGATTGTGGCCAATAAACTGACCTTCATTTGTAAATTCAGTGCATTTCCCCTTTAAACAAATGCTCAGTGTAAAAAACCTACCTAGACAGGTTAAGTGACTGTCTGTATTTGAGAGAATTTAGCCCACGTTGTCTGAAATACTGTATGTATGGCTGCAGGTTTGTAGCAGTCGCAGCACAGAGCTGCATTTACACTTTCTCCTCCTACCTGCTGTGGACTGGTATCACCTTTTATATAATGTACATGATGAATCATTTAAAGACACTAAAGCAGTGGGAGACTGCATATGAGTGTTAAAGATTATTTTAAATGGAGTACATGTTGTTACACTCATTTACCATAGTGTAGGATCTGATGTAACTGTCCCTGTGAGCTGTTAATCTGGGAGGGGGAGGAAGAGGAGGAGGAGGAGGAGGTGAATGGGTGCCTACATGGAGACTTCCTAAGATATCAGGAGAATAGAGGTGGCTGACAGATTCCCATCTAATCTTTGTCCTTCTGTCTTTCTGCAGAGTTCTTCCGAGAGCTTATAGACTTGTCCGAGAAGTCTATGAACCAGATGTTTACCAAGACCTACGGGCGGCTCTTCACTCAGAATGCACACGTTTTCCAGGAGCTGTTTGTGGAGCTTCGTAGATATTATTCTGGTCAGTTCAGTGAGTTTATCCTCCTCAGCTGCTGTTGATAGAAGAGGAGATTTGGAACATAAACTGTATATTCAGATCGTCAATTGGTCTTAGCAAGGCGATGAAAATGGGTAGATGTTGCCACATATAGTACGACAATAAAATAAGTAATGGTCACTTTAGACAGTCAGAGGAACACATTTGAAACCAAATTTCCTTTGCAAAAAACAGTTTTGCAGTTGTTTGGCTAATAATAGAGCTGTGACAAATCATTGTTTTACTGGTAGTTTAGTTTAGTTGTATCCATCTACATCCTTCTGGTTGCTGGTAAATCCACAGTGGCTCTGGACAGCAGTAAAGCGGCAGTATTGTCTTTTGAGGAGTATTGAAATGCCAAGAAGAATTTAACGGAAAAAAAGAGACAGAGAGAATTGGAATCCCATGGATGCCAGACTGTTTCTATTTCTGTTCCGAGTTGCTCTGTTTTGGCATCACAGCCGCTAGCTGGCAAGTCTGTCTGCAGGCTGTTGCTGCTTAGTCAACCTGTCTTTGTCTGCCAAACAGCATGTACGGCTAATTTCAGGCTGCATAGTAGACTACAGATTGGAGAGTCGCATATTCAGAATCTGTCTGCCAGTTGACTAATGAACAGACACTGACAAGCACCAATGCAGAATTAGAGGAATAAACTAGGAAATAGAGCAATGTGCACAACGTATTATGATACTTTTGTTTTTAATAGACTATATAGATTTCAAGATTTAGTTTATTTTCATTTTCTTGTGCACTTGCATACACAAAAAACGGAAATGCTGTTCCTCCTAGCCCACAGCAGCGCAACAACAACAGAAAGGATAAAGATATATATCTAAAAATTCCCTTAAAATATGATAAAAACATGTAAATCCCAAAGAGAAAAAAACAAAGCACAAAACAGTCAGCAGCACAGGGCATTAAAGTGGATTTGAAGAAAAAACATTGTTTTGTGTTGGTTGCTTTTGGCCTTTATGTCGTCTGTTTGTGTCAATCTGGTGTGTGTCTGTGCAAAACTATCAATCTTCCTCTATTAAACTTCTTCTTAAACTTTTTATTTCATTTGATTATAATATTCTGCACCAACTTGCACCTAAGAGCTACTGTGTGGAAGTGTAGTTGACCCAAAAATGAAAATTACTAAAGCAGTATCCATCAAATTTCTCCAAACAGCTTGTGCTGTGTTTTGTGTAGCCAAACAATTACACTGTATGACAAAAGTCAGATAAATTTGTCACATTATTTTGTGTATTTTCTTTCTTGACACACCTTGAATGGGCCTGGCCCCATAAGCATCAGTGTATCTTTTTTAAGATGCAGTATTCCTTCAAGCTCCGGGGTTCAATACAGACACACACTGTTATTTTTGTCAGGAAACAGATGTTATTTGACAGTTGCCCTTTTGTCCACAGGGGGAAGTGTGAGTCTCACAGAGGTTTTCTCAGACTTCTGGTCCAGACTGGTGGAACGGGTCTTCTCTCTGGTCAACCCTCAGTACCAGTTCAGTGAGGACTACCTGGAGTGTGTCAGCAAACACGCTGAACAGCTGCAGCCGTTTGGAGACGTGCCCCGCAAACTGCGCGTACAAGTGCGTGACTTGTGATAACATATGTTAACACCAACAAAACAAATAGCTTGACACACTATAACGACACATCTAGTTACAGAGAATGATTATGATCAATGACTAATCTTGTTGTGATCTCTTGCCTTTTCAATTCAGGTGTCCAGGGCTTTTATCGCTGCCAGAGCGCTATCTCAGGGCTTGGCTACTGGCCGGGATATTGTCAACAAAGCAACAAAGGTGAGTGGTTCCTTGTTCTGCTGTTTAAACTGCATTAAGTAATCATAGTCTTTCATAAGCTTAAATTTAAAAGTGAGGCCTTAAAAGAGAAGAGTTTTCCTTTATAATGCAGAGAGCTTTACAACTAAGAGACATAAAAGTTAGTTGAGAGCCTGAACATTTACCTTATTTGGCCAGTTGAAATTATGAAGTTGTTAAAGAAAAGACTAATCAAAACTTGAAAACAGAAAGCCTTATCACCAGCAGTTGCTGATTGCTTTGTCCTGAAAAGGTTAGACTCATTAATGTGAGCCAGGTAAGCTCAACGGATCACACGATGGGTTACTAAATGAGAATACTTGTTTTGTGCGCAAGGTCAAAATTCTTCAACAACTCTGGCAGCGTTGTGACGTTTTATTTGTTCATTCTCGCCCAAATCTTCCATCCATTGCTTTGTTTTTCAGCTGACTGCAGATTCAGAGTGTGTGCGCGGCCTGATGCGTCAGTGGTACTGCCCGCTGTGTCGAGGCATGCCCTCCCTGCGGCCCTGCCACTCCCTGTGCCTTAATGTCATGAAGGGATGCTTAGCCAATCAGGCTGACCTGGACACCGAATGGAACAATTTCATTGGTGGGTGATGGGAGGAGGCGGGCTTTTGGGAGGATGAATAATACATACTGATAAGTTATTGATGTTGAAGTAGGTTTTGGGTCAAGTGGAAGATTTATTTATATTTTAGTTGTTCATATTATGTAGTTCCAGAGGACCACAATACTTGATATGGATTTCTTAGATCCTCGACAAAAATTGGTCAGCTCAAATGACATTTAACTACTTTCTGAATTATTATCATTATTAAATTGAACATACCTAAAAGTAGAATCCTTTTATTTCTCTCTGTCACTCATTTACTTTCACTTCCTTTTCCCTCTAATTAATTCCTCCTCCATTAATCATTCATGCTTATCTGCTCCTCTACAATTGATCTGTCTTCCGATGTTTCCTTTCCCCTTTCATCAAACCCATACGTACCCTCCATTTTTTTTCTTTTCATGTGCAGTGCTTCCTCTCACCTTTCATCACTCCACCCATGTCTACTGCACCCGAACCTGTTTCACCCTCACTTTTCAGCCACTGTTCATCTCTCTTTATCCCGCCTCTCTTCATAAGATGTGAGCTTACCTCCTAATTTTACAGTCCTGTAACCTTAATTAACCTGACAAGAAGAGCTAGGTTGAATGTAGTCATAGCAAACTTCATCACCCTGCCATCTCTATTTCTGTCTCTCCCTGTGTCCTCTATCAGATGCACTGTACCAGGTTTCAGAGAAGTTGGAAGGACCATTCAACATGGAGCTCGCCGCTGACTCCATCTCGGTGAAAGTGTCGGAAGCCATCATGCACATGCAGGAAAACAGTGTCAGCATCTCCACTAAGGCAAGGAAGCAGATGAACACACTTTACTACATACATAAAGCTCTCACTTCTTTAAGAGTTTCTTATTCTAGTGTTTGGTTAATGTATTTCTTTAATGCTTTTCTAGAATTTAACATTTTGGTTTCCATTAAAAACAGCACACTGTCTTGTATTTATTGATCCTATGAGAATCATCTATCATTTAAAAAAAAACTCTTACAAGTCAAAGCTATAATCTAGTTTATTGTTTTTATTTAATTTAAATTTTAATCTTCTTAATAAGACAACATGCAGTAAATTGACAGGATTTATACATGGCGAGCATGACTGCCTCACAGTATGATTAAAACATGGCAGGCATCCCAGGAGTTAATCCACCAGAGAGACACCCACATCTTGTTAGAAACAGCTTCTGGTTTGTGGTTCAGTAGCAGTGCTTTAAGGAACAAGGAGTTTTTCCTTTACTGCTTAGGTTTTTGTGTTTGCTGCATTTCACTAATACAGTGTGATTGTGGAGGTTACTATTTCACATTTATTTCCAAGTTGTAAGTAGATGAAACATTTTCTTCGCTGGGTTAAATTTGGAAACCTCACTTATTGCTCTTCTTTAATTTGACTCACTAACACTAAAGTTAGCTTAAAGCAGCTATTGATGATGAATCTTGTTGTGTCTTCACTATAAACTGTCTCCTGAAGACAGATATTATCTGTGCAAGAAGTTAATTTAAGATTTCCTTATTATGTTGGGTTATAAAAATGCTCCTGTGACACAGGTTTGTACCCTGGTGTTAATTTGGTTTTGTTTTCCTCAGGTGTTCCAGGGCTGTGGAAACCCCAGGCCAGCTCCAGGACGGTCCAAACGCTCGCCCAAAGAGTCAGGAGGCAACAGGAGGCCTTTTCGCACCTACAGCCCTGAGGAGAAACCCACCACTGCTGCAGGCACTAACCTGGACCGACTGGTGAGGAGGATGCATATCCTGTGTAAACTGCATTGTGAATCTAAAACAGTTTAAACCTGCATAAATTGATTTTCTTGGCCACTTTGGGCAGCACAACAAGCTGATTTGAAGTTGTTTTTGCCAACATCTCTGGCAACTGTACAGTACCGATCCAAAGTTTGGACACACGTTCCCATTCTCTTGAATGAGAAAATGTGTCCATTTTTAAATTTTTTTTTTTTTTGCTGAAAAAAGCTTCCTGCTGCATCTGGGAACGACACAGATGAGAGCGGTGGGAATAAATGAAAACAGTTAACTTGCTGGAAAACCAAAACAATGAGCTGAAAGATGGTAAAATGCTCCATAAAGCTGAAGGGAACTGCAGAGTTGGTGATAATTTTCTGTGAGTTCATCACTTTCACATTACACATATTTATTTGACTCTTTGCTCATTTAAAATTTATGATGAGTGCAGCTTTAATATGCCCCATGGGGAACTGCAATTAAGCATACTAAAATGTTTACATTACACTCGCAAAAGAGAAAAAGGCAAAGGTTGGACAAACAGGGAAGTAAGCAAGCAGCAGTAGAGTACAAACTTGGTACAAGCAACTAAAAATACAGAGTGCAGCGGTCAGAGCCCAGACAGTATTCCTCTGACCCAAGAGTGGACACAGCAGATAGAACTGCTGGAGGATAACTAAAACCAAGAGCAGAGAGGGAACTAAACATTCATATCTATTTATAAATCTGAAAAGAAATCTGATTGAAGAACTGACACTGAAGCAGTGTCATGTCAGTTTTTGACTTTCCTCGATGTCAGCTCTGCAGCTTCCATATGCTTCCTCCAGCCAGCCATAGCAAACAAGGATACTTTAAAACCAGCCCTGAGTCATAACCAATTCCTTTCCGCCTCCATACAGGTTACTGAGCTGAAGGAGCGACTGCGGCCCATGCGGAGCTTCTGGGTGTCCCTCCCACACACCATCTGCAATGATGAGAAGATGGCTGCCGACGTCACTAATGAGGACCGCTGCTGGAATGGGCAGACCCGGGGGAGGTGAGCAAGATCAGAGCGGAGGGGTGGAGGGAGGGGTTCGGTATAGGCGGAGGAGCGAGCGAGTGAGTGATGGTGCAGAGGTGGAAGGATGCAACAGATGGAACAGAGTTTATTTAATTTTGCCACCACCAGTCACCCACATGCTGTCTGCGTGGGTCTGCTTGCTTTTATGCAAACAGATACAGCCCAACACCACGTATCTGGGCTGGTTTAGAGGCAGTGTGTGGTCTGTAGTTGTGTGTGTGTGTGTTGTTAGAGAAATACAGAGAGGGAAAAAAAGTCTACACAATGGATGATTTAGTTTTCATGATGCTTGCTGTTCAAAATACCAGGGCTGAAACCAACAATTGTTTTATTGTCAATTAATCTGTTGATTATTTTCTTGTTTGGTCTATAAAATGTCAAAAAATGGTGAAAAATGTTGATCACTGTCTCACAAAGCCCAAGATGCAACATAAGATATCTTGTTGTCACAACCCAAAGATATTCAGTTGACTGTCATAGAGGTCTAAAAAACTAGAAAATACTCACATTTGAGAAGTTAGAATGATAGAATTTGTCAATAAAAACCGATTCAAATTTTTTAGATAAATTGATTATCAAAAGATTAATTTTCTGTTGACTGACTTATCGATTAATTGACCAATCATTGCAGCACTAAAACATGTAGCAGCAACAACACCCACTGTAGCAGCGTTAATCACAAAGTGTGGAGGCAAGGCTACTATACTTTTCTTGGCTAAAATAATATCATATTCATTACTAAACATGTTGAAATGTCCTTTGGTCATTTCAGTATGTAGCTTTAGGAAGATATGAAGGAGCTTATTCTGTAAATATGGTACAGCAGGGGATTGCCCAAATCTCTAGGATTCATCTTCTGGGGACCACGGATGTAATGGCAATCATGCTGTTAGTGTGTCAGAAAAATAACTTGCAGTTCAAGAAATCAAGATTCAGTGTGGAGATGCCAAACTTTGCTTTGAAAAGATCTGTTTTTGTTTTCATCCTTGTCTGTTTTTAATACGTGGATTCCTCTGTGTGTACACACCCAGGTATCTCCCGGATGTGGCAGGCGACGGGCTGGTCAGCCAGATCAACAACCCCGAGGTGGAGGTGGACATTGCCAGGCCAGATGTGAGGACCCGACAGCTGATCATGGAGCTGAGGGTGGTGACCAACAAATTGAGACATGCTCAGAGCGGACAGGACATGGACTTCATGGACAGTGAGTGTTCCTGACAGTCAGTCTGTATGTATTTGTGTAGTATATCCTGAAAGGAGTATTAGATATCAATCTTTTTTATAAATCCTGCATGTGGATGTTGACTCAATGCATCAGTCAGAAATTTCTTTTTCCTCATTCCAGGTGAGGAAGGCAGTGGTTCAGGGGGTGGAGATAATGGTGAAAGGTACAATGATGACTGGCCAGGTTATGGGCCGTACTCACCTCCCTACAACAAGCCCCCACGTAACCCTGCTTCCAATCCCGCAAAGCCTCCTCGTGTCAGAGAAAGAAACGGGTCCAAGTGGAACAGAAACAACGGCCACGGGCGGATCAATTCTGCAACCGGTTGCCTTACTTTCTCCCTGGTTCCTTTGTTGTCTTTACCTCTTATGGTCACTGTCGCCCCCATGTGGAGATAGCTGCTTATTGCAGCCTGGAGGTGAAGGGAAATGTTTGTCATATTGGGAGTGTGAAGCACATAATGAAGAAAAAATGTCATTCCATTTGGTTACACCAGCAGAAAAAGACAAAACAGGCTAATTTAGCAATAATTAAGAACCTGTTTACATCACAAAATAAATAGGTTAAAATGAATATTTTTTCCTAATGCCCAAGCCACAAAACAGGTATTATGTTTAATGATTACAAACAGTGCTGAATTAATGATTACAACCATCTTTTAGTGCCATTTTGTAAGATGTTTGACCAATTAGAGTCTTGCTGAACAAAGCGCTGTGCTGGGATGTTCAAGTCTTTGGGAAAAGGGAACAAAAAGACTGCAACAGCAAATGAATTAGTATGTTTGGGTGATGGAGCTGATGTTCTCCTGGTTTGGTGGTCTGTGAGATAGAAATTACAGTAGTCGTGCCAGTCATTACTGTGTAGTTTCAGTGAGCAGCTGATTTGATCACCTGAGTTTGCTCCTTTGCTGATCTTTTCATGAAATTCAGTTAATTTAATCGTTCTTGGTTTCAGTCTGGTCGTCGTTCTTTTTGTCTAATAGAGGTAGTAAGATGTAATTTAATCATTTAAAGCTCCGCATTTAGGCTCTGAAATTAAAAACAAGTCAGCAGGATGACTCTTAAAACCAAACGAGGGGCTTACTTGGAATGTACGTAAAAGCTCAAATTCTTTTTGAGTTACTTGTAATGACAAGAAGTTGTTTAATGTAATATATTGATGCCTTTAATTTATTTCTGTTATATTAATATTCATTTGTTTTTATTGCTATGATTTTTAAGGAAAGGGTTGAGTGTTTTTATCTTCTAAAAGAAGAATTTGTCATGAACTTTCTCTGGTTAAAAAAAAAAAAGAAAAATGGAAAAATCAAGTTGTATTTATTAGACCAGTATATCAAACAAATCACAACTAAACACTTAATCATTGTAAAATATTGTACCAGAAGACCAGCTGCAGTCATTCTCTGGTATTTTTCGTCTTAACCAGGGGTTGTTAGTTTTGAGTGTGTGTGTGTGTGTTTGTATGTATGATGGTTTTGTATTGTTTTTTGTATGTTCTGGTTTCATGTTACAACGTTGAGGTCATGTTGAGAAGGTGTTTTTTAATAGTGCGTTTTTTCTACTTATTTTTCCTAAAAGCAACAAAAGATGATGATAAACACTGAGTGAGCTCACGATGTGATGTAAAATTGGATCGAATGTTTACGGAAAGACTGTCAAGAACTGAGAGACAATGGCTCTTAATTTTCATATGCTGAATGTGTTTTGACAAAGAAGAAAAAGCAAAGATGCGAAGAATGTCGTCCGAGGAGAATGGACTTAGGGGTGATGAAAGTTTTTTGATTTGATCCCAAAAGAGAACAGTATCAAAGATGGAGAATTAAAAAAAGAATGTATAGATGCTGCGAACAGACACTTTTCTGTAGAGGGAAGACTTGTAAAACCCCACTTTGTTGTAACAGAAGCACACTTCCCTGTTCAGTACAAAGAAAGAGAAAAGGTTTCACTCTGAAACATATCAAATTGTTTATGTCAAAGGTGAATCAATCCTCCAAAACGTCTCTCCTTAAGAAATAATCAGTGAAAGAAAGGTACAACATTCAACATTGGTATTAACCAGCCATTGATGCCAGCAGTTTTGTTTGGAGCATTTATGTCAAACTTGTCAAAAGATGGAAATCTCATTTTGAAATGAAACCCTTCGAAGTCAGTGTAGGGACCATTTATTAGACACAAACACAGTGTTATGTTGCACAAATGAAACAAAGTATTTCACAATATTTCAAAAGCAACAGTATTGTAATATGTGCTTTTGATGATCATCATTCAGATTAGTCCGTGGTGGCTGCAATATTTCATTACTGAATTTCAGGTGAATCGTTCTTTAGTACAACCTCTCATCCATTCCCACCACTCGCACATTCCATTATGGTGAAAGTATAGCACAACTTTTTTCATGTTGTTGTAACTGTTTTTTGGTAACAAACAAGTGATATTTTCTGCTTCATTAAAAAACGGAAAAAAATAATGTTGAAGTGTTTTTTTTTTTTTTTGTTTTTTTTTTGTTTTACAAAAGTATTAGAATATATTTGAGTAAAAACCTGGTTCTGCATCAAATATGCTCCAACTCCCATCAAAGTCAAGCTTATTCTGCTTTAATAGCAGATAGTTAAAAATAGAAAGATACAGATGTGACAGGAGAGAAGATGCAGAATTTGACCCTTAACATCGACACTGACTTCTCCTTTTAACCCTTAAGATGAGTGGTCTCTGCCTTTGGATCGCTGTCATGTGAGAGCTTCTTGTTATGAGCGAAACAGTTGACGCATCCCCGCTGACAAGGACAGAAAATAAAAGACAATCAACACAACATTCACAGACTACATTTACTGAGGCAGAACATTAAAAGTAAATTCATATTGTATATACACAAATAATTCAATAGACTTGACAGAAAACAGCATTCAGAGTCCATATACTATACATAAAGTATACTGTGACATACTATCAGCGTATTTCAGATTTTATATTGTATGTAATATCTAATTTAGTGCTTTTCTATATCACAGTGAAGTTGGACTTAACTTCAACCAAAAGTGACAAATTATGTTGTTACTTATAACTTCAAAGAAACACACTGACAAATATAAAGCAGCAAGCTCATGAAACTTAAGTATTTTTGAAAATAGTATTTTTGCTTTTATTCTATCACTTGTAATACTATGATTGCCTTCTGTACAGTTGTAGCATGGATGCAAAAACCAGGAAACCATAATTGAACAGTCCGCTCATTTAAATAAACATCAAGAATTGTCTTAGACACCAAAGACAGCTGCACTGAATCAATTAAAATAACATTTGCATGCATAGAATAGCACTTTTATCTTAGCAGTCAGTCTTCCGCACATGGTATTATGGATTGATTTGATTTTTCACCTTCCACAACAAGAAGCCAAGCATTGCCAGTAACAGGAGTCCTACGATGACTGTCAGGAAGATTATCCACCAGGCAACTTTTTGAAAGTATTCAGCTTTTCTCTCGAGGAACACGGTCAGTTTTACCTGTGGACAGTGGTGTCATATGAGTGTGTTGTATATAATAACAGGAGAGTAATGTAAAAACTCAAAAAATCAGTGTGGAGCCTCATGTGAAGCAGAATTTATCCAAAAGTCAAAGATCTCTGTGTGCGCTGTTACGTTCAGGTATATTATCATTACCTATAGAAACAGGCAGCTTTACTGGTCTCCCAGAGGAGAAAAGACTTATGACAAAGTCCATTTTATGTTTTATTGCTCATTACATGATAGTGTAGCATTATAAGTGCTAAACTATTTAGCGAAATGTCCATAATTTCTGTAAATGATCATAAGAAACTTGAGCTGTGTTTCAGGAAGGGAACCTTTTAGAGCAAGACAAAGTTATTTGTTTGCAATGTAATGCAAGTAAGTTTTATTCTGATTTTCTGTTTTTGTTCTTGTCACCACAGCAACTGCAAGTAAGTAAGTAACTATATTTATATATATATATATAGATGAATTGAAGTATCTTGAGAAGAACAATCCATGTTAGTTACATAAGGATGATGCTACTGAATATTACTGTAAACATAAACCATTGTCTAAACCAGTGGTTCTCAAACTTTTTCATGTCAAGGACCCCTAAAATGACACAAATTAGACCACTGTCCTCATCTGATAAGATTTTTATTTAAGATTTATTATTGCAGAAAGTGTATGCAACCCATGACCAAAATAGTCATATATTCTGTCATTGTGTTACTTATGGATGCAATTATAGTGACAATAAATTATTCCCCTTTTGCTGCAGACCCCCTGGAACCCATTCAAGGACCCCCAAGGGTCCCTAGACCCGAATATGAGAACCACTGGTCTAAACCCCAAGGGTAGATAACTTGAATAAAATAGCAAATGTTTGCATAAATAATTCAACAAAACCTTTGTCCTGGGCTTATCTGCTTTAAGTCCAATATTCTCTGGAGAGCTTGTTAGATCGAGAAAAGCATCCACAACAATATCCAGGTAGTTCAAAGAGCTGTAATCCTAAATTGGAGAGGCAAAATAAATGAATGAGTTAAAGTTACACTTACTGCAATAGTTTTGATGGACAAGCTCGCAACAGAGTAAGCCAAAAGCTTACAGTCAGTCTGAATATTTCTTAAATCTTAAGGCAGCAGCGTTGATGCATTTCAAACATATGTGAAGAAAGTATTTTACATAAATGAAGCACCTCTGTAAAAGTAGAATTCAAGAGGCGAGAATGCAGAGTAATCAGTGCAGTACTGTCGAGGCCCACCAGAGGACAGCGTATCTCCACACACTTCAGTCCATCTGAGCAGGTCTGAGGAAGAGAAAACAATAAGCCAGTGATGCCCAGTAACAGATTCACTGATAAGCAGTCGTCAAACCTCCCTTGACAAACATTCTCCTCCATAAATGCCGTCTTACAAAAGTGCAACAAAGCCGATTGAAGTTCAGAAAAAGAAAAGCAAGTTAAATTTATAGAGTAGTTCTTTACAGTCTTTTTATTTGAGCTTTATAATCACAACTTAATTGATAATTTCTTACTATGGTTTTGTATTTCCTTCTTGTTGGAAGAAAGATGAATCCATCTGTAGAGAGGGCTTCATATTCAGCTTCACGTCTTTTCCTTGAAGGGTCATGCAACCCCTTGATATCAAACATTATCAGGTTACATGTGCAACATACAGGCATTGCTTAACCGTCAAGCAATAAAACAAAAGCTATGGGTGTTTATTACCTTTACATGTTTTAGTGGATTGACCTCATTTACAGGTGAGCAAGGGAGAGAATATACATCTTTACTGCTGATCTGAGTCAAGTACAGCAGCCGTTTTCCTACAGAATTCTCCTTTGGCCAGTAAATGTTAAGTGATGCGTTGGCAAAAGATTTCAGTGGTCTGCCCAAATTTATTATCTGTTAATAGACAGAGATTGCACATGTTTATTGGACCTGTTTGTGTGACAAAAAAATATGATTAAGAAATTAAATGCATAGCGAAAATAGCATCTCACCCTAAATTCATATTTAACTTGGGTCCCAATTTCATCCGTTGTTTCTATGGCACTTTTAGCCCTCAAGTTTTTACCAAATGACACCTGGGAAGGTTTGGCTAGACTGACAAACAAGGACAGAATCTGATGTTATATTATTTGACATTTTCAATAATCAATCAAAAGCATTTTATGCAATGTTTAAGGTCAAATTGATTTGCAGTGAGATTTTAAAAATCACGATATATTTCATTGTAGCGCTGCAACTAAAAATAAATTTCATTTTCGATTAATCTGATAATTATTTTCTTTATCAGTTCATCATTTCATCTATTAAATGTTAGAAATGTTGAAAAATGTTTATCACTTTCAACCTAAAATATCTTGTTTTGTCCCGACCAGCAGTCCACAGCTGAAAGATATTCAGTTTACTATCATAGAAGACTAAAGAAACCAGAAGATATTCACATTTAAGAAGCTGGAACCAGAGAATTTTATCATTCTTTTCTTTAAAAATGACTCATAATGATTAATTGATTATCAAAATAGCTGCCGATTAATTTTCTGTCGATCGACTAACCAATTGATAGACTAACTGTTGCTGCTCTATTTCAATGCAACAGAAAGCTTGCGCTCTGGTGTAGCATGAGAACAAAAAATAACAGAGCATTCTTTATATCTGTGTCAAAAGGACAATAAAAACAGCAAACAATAATTGCATAAAATAACAATTAAAAATATTTCTTACCCATGTATTTGCAGATCCAGTTCAAAAATCACTTTGGCTAAAGCCTGAACTGGTTGTATATTCTGCACACTTGTTCTGCATCACAAGAATACGAGAACAAGTTGATGATTCATAATTACATACAACACCCTGATCCATGACTGCTTTCCACTCTTATCAGCCTACTTACGTTGTAAGTTGCAGGGTGACGTTGACATCGTTTGTACTCAGTAAGATGCCGGTCGTTGAGAATATGACATGAAATGTAACCTGAAATTAACAAAATAGCCATGATATTATACATATACATGATAATACACACTGAAACTGAAGAATGACACTCACATTAGCATCTCTTGGGAGTGGGTTTCCCAGTTCACAGTCTATATGTGTTCCGTTGTCATTGGTTGAACATGTCACTTGTGTTTTCTATGGATACAAACAGATAGAAACACACATAAATATACAAATGGTACATAATAAATATGCAAAAATAAAAAAAAATCAGAAAAAGTTTTTAATGCACATTGTGATCATCCCAATGATGTTATACATCATCACAGTTATTTTTCTTTCTAGGCTGATATTTCATAAATATTTTTAGATACTTCTCTTTCATTAAAGTGTTTTTATATTCTCACTGATGCTGTACTGGAGACAAAAGCGGAGTACTGAAGAGTATCGGGGGGCGTGATGACTAATTTACTCTGATGTGCATCTTCCCCGTTCCTGTTAGTCACAGTGATCTCCAAGGCTATGTCTTCATCAGAGGGAGTGATGACTGCAACACCATCCTCTCTGAAAACATGACATAACCCCAGATACTGTAAGTCAATGCAGTTTGCAGAGAGTTAGGTTTTGATCACTTGTATTGCTGAGTCTAAAAGGATCCAAGATAGCCATTAAATTTCGTTTGTTTTGATTTCCTTTTTTAAAAAAGAATTTTTATTTACCTGACCAGTGATTTGAAAACATCTTGATCTTGACTTTTGTTCCTGGAACAGAACTTGTACTGTAACTCCAGGTTACTATGGCAAATGTTGTTCTTGCCACAGCCCTTGTTTAAGAAGACAATCTATGAAAAACAACCGAGCAAAAACCTCTTCTTAACTTTTTAAGTTCTTAAAACTTGGCTTGGCTTGCACTCAAACATAAATATATATTTCTACAGCTTTGATGACAGAGATGGACACACACATACTCTCACACACATTTGTACCTCTGAGTTATTGTTTTGCTGCTGGTAGATGTTGAGGACAGGAGTGATCTTGGGCAGATTATCACTCGTCCTTGGCATCTGATCGGAGGTCCACAGAGACACGGTTACAGAAACAGGGATATCATGCAGTGTGTCCTGAACATCTGACTGCAACAGAAGAGTTTAGTTCTGGTTCAGTGGTCAGTGTGACACTGACTAGTGTTTGAAGTGAAAGTCTAAAATTCTTCATACAGTACCCGTTTTATTTTAATCCTTGAATATAATACAAGTGACTTACTGTATAATATTCAACATTTAGTTTTATTTGGGACATTGCACAATGACACAGTACCAGAAGTTGGAGCTTGGTATAATTGCAGATTTCTCTCCCCTGTCCAGGGAGCTCCAGGTTTCCCCCAGATGAACCCAGAAAGACCACTCGAGGAACCCCTAATTTTCTCCTCTTAGCATCAGCCTCAAAGTTATAATTGAGTTCTGTAGAGGAACATATCAGATTACATTGACTGATACCAGAGAGACGTGAAAGATAAAAATGCTACAAAATATGCAGAATAAAAAACCTTAGATTCAGAGGAAGAAGAAATTTGTTAGGGAGGACATTAATAGAACGTACTCAAGTTGGGGTTGAAGGATGTCGGATGTGCTCTGTAGGTAAAGCACGCCTGCACTGTAAAATTACTTTACAAATGTTCATGGTTAATATAACATTTGATTGAAAACCAATAAGCATTTGTAGTAGCAGTTAGATTATGTTAACATTTGTATTTTTGTGCATCTTACCATTTGCGTTTATTACATTCAGCCTTTGTGATGTCTATTTCATTTGGTGTTAGCTTTAGATTGCTGCTGACACTGACCACTGGCCTCGCTCTGTAACAGACACAACAGTCAAACTGACATAGGAAATGTACAGTCACTCAACACTGAGTCAAGTTAAGTTAGTAGTTCAGAGAACCAGGGTTTCAGCTTGTATAGGATGCTGAATGCAGTGTTATATTACATTATGTTTGAGTAATCACCATCCTATCGACAGATTTCAAAAAGGAAGTTTGACTGAAATAGGCAGCTCCTGGACTGAACCATTCATAAATATACATTTCTTTTCTACGTGTTTGTGCTATAAACTGTAAATTCACCTGTAAACAAAGACAGAATCCGATAGCGACCCAACAGCCAAATCAGGGTACTGATTGTCATCCACGTCCAAGTTGCCGGACAGAGAATATCCAAACAAAGTAATTTTTTTGGATCCTGGTGAGAGTACCTGAAGGTGTCAAAAAAGTTACAAGCAAGTATATTATTTTCAACACTGTGCTCATATAGTTCACTAATACAGTACAATGTGAAAAGAGCCCAACGAAGACTCCACCTGAGGGAACCTTAACCCTGCCTCACACTACTTAATATTTTTCGATCAAGAGATTTAAACTGGTTTTCATAACAATCCCCATATTCTCACCTGTGCTGCTGGTATGTTGATGCCCCCTGATGAGCCGTAGTAGAGGTATACTCGGCCAGAATCATCATAAGGTGCCCCCACAGCAATATCTGTCAGCAAAAATTTAACATAACATTAAATATTATAGCATAGAAACAGGGTAAAAGAGTAAATTAGGGACAACAAAAGGTAGGTTACAAATATAACTCATATTTTCCTAAAGCTGTTTGAAAAAAAAGTCTGCAAAAGTTCAAAAATCATTTGTTTTTCCATTACTATGCTACAGTATATTTAGAATTAATGCGGCATCCATCCCATCCTTTTTTTTTGAGTGTGTTTACTAGTTAGCAAAAGTCAAAGTTGAGTCGTTGGCACATCCATAAATCCATTTTAAAAAAGCATGTTACAAAGATATAAAATGCTACAAAATGTAAGGAATAAAAAAACCTCATATTTAGTCTGAAAAATACTGAATCCAGAAGAAGAAGGACATCTGTCAAGCTTTAAAAGTCTTGGCTAGAAAAAGTGAAAGTTGAGTTGTGATCACATCCATAAATTTATTTTAAAAAGCAGGTTACAAAGATTCAAAAAGTGAAAGCTGAGTCTCATAATTCATTAAAACATCACAACCTCCATATCCATCTTGATTGACATCTCCTATGTTTTCCACTGCGAGGCCAAACATGGAATCTTTATGTCCAGGAAGTCGGATGGGATCAATCGTCTCCCAGTTTTTTCCATCGTCGTTGATATAGATGTAGACTGCTCCTCCAATCTCGCCATCTTTAACAAAGAACTCTGGTGCTCCTACAGCGAGGTCCTCCCACCTAGAGACAGCAAAAAGAACAAAAACAATAGAGTAAAACTTACAACAGTCTCATAATATTTGATCAGGGAGCTATGTCTGTTTGGTAGAGTTCCAAAGTAGTGATATGTTGTGTGTTTTAAAGGAACTGCAGTGTTTACTGTGTGTGTGTACAGTTCACAATCGTAGCAAGATAAATCCATGAATGATAATGCAAATAAAGTACTTATGACTGTACTTTAGACCACATGTCTTAAAACTCTGCAGAGTTGCCCTAAGAAAGGATGTATATTTATTTTACCCCACAATATGAAAGAGGAATAAACAAAATAATTAAAAAATATGTTAATTTTGGAGCTTTACAGTGGGATTAAAAAGTCCTAAAGGAAAACTGCAAACTGTTAGATTATGAGATATCTATTGTGAAAAAGCTTTAGGTTTTAAGGTGATGCATGAAAAATGTTCACAGAGTCCAAAAATGGAGCGGTTCAGTCTCTGTGAATCATATATGCACTCTGTAAACTTCATGGAATTGTTCATATTTTGATAGATTTAACGTCAGTGTGTGACCAAAAATGTACAATCATTAGCATCCGCAGCAAATTTCATGAAAATCTGGTTATTTCTTACTTTAAACCAAAACGCTGTCAAGGGGAAATTCTAGTGCTGAAGGTCGAAAGGTCAACAAGCCAACACAACACTCGGTGAGAATCAGATTACATTTATATAGACGATATCAGTACATTTAACTTTAGGTTTTAAAGGACAGTGAGTTGTAAAATAGTGATAAACTTACCCGTCACCATTGAGATCCACCACTGCCAAATCATAGCCAAAGGAGGAGGCCAGGCCTGGGCCAGAGAGGATTAACTCTACAGATAAATTTTCCTTTGCCTTAGTGTCCATCTTAATAAATGTCACCTGGCCACTGTAGCCGCCTCTGGGTGCTCCTGACACTATCGTCAGCTCACCCTTCCTTATGAGGGCCATTCCTGAGTCAATGGAAAATCCTGGTTGGACAGAAGAGTTATGCCTTATAACAGAATAAAATCAGACTTGTTGGGTACCTCTAAATTCTTAAAAGAGTCTTCTCACAGTTGCAAACCACAACCTCATTAACAGATGTATGAAGCAAGATGTAACTTGACTACCACAAACCGACTCCGACCAGAGTAGAAACTCACCCAGGTAACTGTCTCTCTGGATAGGAATGAGTTTTGGGTTAAATGTGCCTGCATTCCCAGTCTCACGAGTGTCTTCACTTCCGATTTCCATGTTGTCCACGGGCTCCATTTGTACGATTCCTTTAAACAGTATCACATGAGAAAATACAGAATAACAAAACTTAAAAATGCTGCATCATGTGAAAAATGGCATCATTACGAAAGTCATAACGTTGGCCAAAACAACAAACAAACACTTGAAATATTGGTGACTAAATAACATGATGGAGAGCGGGTTAAAATATTACTGATCCTGCAGGCCAAAAACACACTTAGCATTTAACATATTACCAACATTTAACTTAGGTTTTATGAAAAGCACAATCCTACAGAAATAAAACCAGAATTATGAGCCCTGATTTTGTCTGTGTTCCTTATAATCTTTTTAAAGACGAAGAAAAAATCTAAAATGGATCAAATGAAGCTATTTATATCTAAGTTATATCTTATATCTATGTTATT